>NW_016107356.1:2137491-2139413 GCF_001604975.1 Cebus imitator
CCCAGCTAATTTTTGTATTTTTAGTAGAGACGGGGTTTCACCATGTTGACCAGGATGGTCTTGATCTCTTGACCTCGTGATCCACCCGCCTCGGCCTCCCAAAGTGCTGGGATTATAGGCCTGAGCCACTGCACCCGGCCCTTGCTTTCAGATTTATGTCCCAGACACTTTTCGCTCTGATTTAAGAATGCTGTGCTAAGCATAACCAAAATAGCTTTTATTTTCATAGCATATGCCCATAATTTGCCTCATTTTACCCTGACAGCAGTCCTGGGACTTAGGAACAACAGGGAGAGGTTCTTCTTTTCCAGGGGGAGAAAGGAGATGCCCAGAGACAGTAAGTGCCCTGCCCAGGGCCACAGAGGCAGCTGGTGAGAGGGTCTGGACTCCAGTCCTGCTTTTGCTCCCGGGTTCCTTGGGCCCCTCTGGGCTGCGGAGGGAAAGCAGAGCTGAGTTGACCAGCAGGGGGCGCCAGCCCCTTTTTGTCTGCATCTGTCCACCTGGCTATGCCAGGCAGGCTTCTGCAATCAGCACAGGGGCCCAGTCCTGTGATTGGTGAGTGGGCTCAGTTCCAGGGTGCCCTCCACCTCACTGCATCTGCACCCGCTGGGCACACCGTAGACCATGCCCTGTCGTAGTCGTATGTGCTCACTTCTAAGTCCCCGCAAACCCCTCGCTGCTGCAGGCTCTACCCAATCCCTGCTAAGAAATGGACAGGAGTGGTGGGGCGAGGAGGCTGACGCCTGCAATCTGAGCACTTTGGAGGCCCAAGGCGGGCAAATCACGAGGTCAGGAGTTCGAGACCAGCCTGGCCAACATGGTGAAACCCTGTCTCTACTAAAAATACAAAAAATTAGCTGGATGTGGTGGTGGGCACCTGTAATCCCAGCTACTCAGGAGGCTGAGGCAGGAGAATCGCTTGAACCCAGAAGGTGGAGGTTGCAGTGAGCTGAGATCGTGCCACTGCACTCTAGCCCGGGTGGCAGTGTGAGACTCTATCTCAAAAAAACCAGAAATGGACAGGAGTTAGCACCCAGCCAGAGACTGTAAATAAGTCTCAGTGCTGACAATAACGTTTCCCTTCCTGCCGTAGCTTGTCGTGGAAGCCCTTCTTTGAGTCATGAGTATTGATCTTTTGCCATATGCCTTTATGATGTGCACCTTCTCCAGCAGGACCAGGTTTTATTGCGTTTCTCTTTTCTGCCTTCTCTTTTAGTAAGGTCATCCGCTTCTGCAACTAGAGATCTTGTGAATTACAAGTTCAGTCAACCACAACAAATCTGTGTTGAGCACTCCCGTGGGGCCAGGCACCATGCATAGTGAACCTAACCAAAGCCCCAGCCCTCATGGAGCCGACATTCTAGGGAAAGAGCCAGACAATAAGCAAAACAAAGAGGGAAATGATGTAATGTGTCAGATGGCAATAAATGCTGTGAAGGGAAATAAAGCAGGGAAGGGGAATAAGGTGCGGGAGGCGGGGAGGTGTAGCCCAGGGGAAATTTGCATCATAGAGAAAAGCTCAGAGAAAAGGGCCACAGAGAAGGTCACATTTGAGCAAAGACCGGAAGGTGGTGAGGAAGCCAGCTCTGTAGCTATTTCTTGGGATAATATTCCAAAAATCATGATGGGATGAAGGAAGGGAGACGAACCCTGGAGGGTGGGATGCAGATTGTGTTGGGCCTGGTAGGGCCATAAGGATGATGTTGGTGTCAGTGTAAGATGGGAAGCCACTTTTTTTTTCTGAGATGGAGTTTCACTCTTGTTGCCCAGGGTGGAGTGCAATGGCGCGATCTTGGCTCACCACAACCTCCTCCTCCTAGGTTCAAGTGATTCTCCAGCTTCAGCCTCTGAAGTAGCTGGGATTACAGGCATGCACCACCATACCAGACAATGTTTTTCTTTTTTTTTTTTTTTTTTTTTTT
>NW_016107356.1:2139497-2176516 GCF_001604975.1 Cebus imitator
ACTCCTGACCTCAGATGATCCACCGGCCTCGGCCTCCCAAAGTGTTGGAATTACAGGTGTGAGCCACCACACTAGGCCAGGAAGCCACTTTTGAATGAGAAATGCATGCAAAGGGAAATGTTCCAGATGAGTATGTGTGTTGCCTCTTCCTACAAAATATTTAAAATTCCATTCCTTCTCAATGGCCTCTTTCTGGGATTTAGAAGAAGAGACCACACATCAAGATATCCCAAAGCCCTGGGTCCATTTGTGGGAGGTGGCAGATACATTTTTCTTACTGAAATAGCCATGGCATTCAGCTTTTGAATGGAGGTACAACTGTGATGAGTCCTGTGAGAAGCCATCAGCATCTTGTTTGAGGAATGCACCTTTTTCTTCTTGAATATCAGCTCACTGGCTATTGGGAAGCAGCTGCAGGAGGTTGGCCTGGTGTCACCAACCACACACCATCATGCTGCAGTGCCACAACCACACAAAGCCCCAGAAACTCCTTCCTCTCCCACACGGACAGATCAAGAGTTGAGATGAAGCTCTGCATTGCCATTGCTGAACGTATACAGTGTACCAGGCGTGCATGGGTGTTGGGATACAAAGTCCCTTGCTTCATGGACCTTAAATGAGAGACAGAGAGAGAGAGAGGTGTCGGGGGGAGAGAACCCATAAACAAGTGAATGTATATTCATCTGTTAGTGATGAATGACATGAAAAGTTGAGGGTGGCGATTAGGGACTCTAGGGTAGTCCTCCTGATTTCTGATTGTCTGATTGAGAGAGCTAAGCCTTGAATGAAGCGAGAAACTTCAGAGATGTCGAAGAAGTGTATTGTTGGCAGTGTCATGACAGTTCTCCAACAATACACTGTATGAATGTTTGCATCTCCCCTGCCCAAGTTCATATGTTGAAGCTGTGATCTCTGATGTGATGGTATTATTTGGTGAGACCTTTGGGAGGCATTTGTGCTTAATTGAGTTCATGAGAGTGGGACCCTCATGATCTTTTTTATAAGGTTTATTTTTATAAAAAGAAGAGACCAGGGCTGTGTGTCTTTCTGCCATGAGAGCACTTGGCAAGAGCACTCGTCTGCCACCCAGCAGGAGAGGCTTTCTTCATGAGAAATTGCATCTGCTGGCACCTTTGTTCTGGACGTCTCAGCCTCCATCATGATGTGAGTCAGTAACTTAGAGTAAATCTCTGTATGTGTACATCTGCTGGAACCTAAATCTTGGAGGCCCCAGAACCATGAGGAATAAATGTCTGGTGTTTGACCCACCCAGTCTAGGTGTTTTGTTATGGCAATCTGAGTGGACCAAGACACAGAGGGAATGGCAAAGGCAAAGGCTTTGAAGTGGGGAGAGCTTGGTGTCTGGCTCCCAGGAAGTGACAGTGAAAGGAAGAGGGAGGCAGGCCACATCGAGATAAAGTGCTTGGTGAATCTTTTCTGCAGGGGTCTGTTGAGCAGGTTTCGAGTGTAGGGAAGTGATATGATCTGATTCCCATTTTTTTTTTTTTTTTGAGATAGAGTCTCACTCTGTCGCCCAGGCTACAGTATAGTAGTGTGATCTCGGCTCATTGCAACCTCTGCCTCTGGGGTTCAAGCGATTCTCCTGCCTCAGCCTCCTGAGTAGCTGGGATTACAGGTCCCTGCTACCACACCCGGCTAGTTTTTGTATTTTTAGTAGAGATGGGGTTTCACCACGTTGGCCAGGCTGGTCCTGAACTCCTGACCTCAGGTGATCCACCCTCCTCGGCCTCCCATAGTGCTGGGATTACTGATTCCCATGTTTCAGAGCTGGTTTTGGCTTTGGCACGGAAGCAAGGGATACCACTTAGGAAGTGAGAGGAAGGGTCGCAGGGGGGTATGGGATTTGCTGATGGGTTGGATATGAGGATCCAGAAGCAGAGGAAGCAAAGGATGACTGCTAAATTTTGGGGTGAATTTGGGTGAAGCCTTAGGAAAGAAGTAGAGAGGCGTGTGTGTGTGTGTGTGTGTGTGTGTGTGTGTGTATCCCAAGTTAAGTCTAAGATCCTATCGGACAGCCTGGCAGAGTAGAAGAGGATTGACCACAGGACTCTGGTTTCAGGGAAGAGATCTGATCTGGAGATTATGCTTTGGGATTCATCAGTTACTGGGGCAGTTGTGTTGGTGGACTTCTGCGGCATTCTTGAGTGACTTCTTTTAGTTTATGATGATGATAGTCGTATTGGTAGAAGGTGTGAAAGCTAAAATTCTGCTTGTGTTTATAATGCCTGAGTGCTTTGTGTGCACAATCTGATTGACTCCACACCATTCTTTAATGTCCCATGTTTGCAGCTTAAGGAAGCTGAAGCACCAAGAGGTCAGTGTCAGGACTCCTTTGTAGAAGCATTTCATTGTGGGGATGCTGGCAGCCGCCTACTGGGCAATACCACACTAGGCTGCTTTTGCACACGAGTCTCCATGCCCGAGGAATCCTTTCTTCCTCAGCCATTGCATTGTGCATGTTCAACAGCTGGATGTTGTAAAAGAATAATACTGGACATGAACTCTGGGGACAAGGGTTCAAGTCCAGTCTGTTATTTACGGGATGCTTTGTTAGGGGAGCATGAACATATAGAGTTCACAGGATGTCATCCAGGCGGAGCTGATCATCCATGTCTGCCGTCTTTGCTTTGCCATCCGTTCCTTCTCCAGTTACCAGCCGGCTTCTGCCAGCCTAACCCCTTCTAGCCAACTCTCATTTCCTGGCTGTGCCAGCCTGATTACTTCTAATTGTCTTTGACTGCTTCCAGCTGGGTCTTCTAGCTGGCATTCTGCGGGAGCACAGAGGCAGTCTCCCAGCCATATGCGGCGAGGAGATGGCGAAGGAAAAGGGGAGGAAGGAAGCAGCTGGTACGAGTCAACTGAGAAAGCTTCCTAAGGCCTCCCAGCCCACTGGGATTGGTCATGTTTTTGAAAGGGTTAACTCATCTGAGTTAGAGAATGACCCATCTTTGACAAGACAAACAATTATATTTGTTGATCCCCAAAGGCAGCCAACAATGCAAGTAAAAGCGCTTTTAGAAAGTCGCCGGTAACGTCTCCCCCAGGACGGACAGGGTCTTGCTCTCGGAGCAGTAAAACCCCACTTGAGAATCAAGTGAATGATGACTTTAATTCATTTATTCAATAAATATTTACTGAACAATGATCATGTCTCAGACACTGTGCTAGGTACTGTAGGGCAAATAATAACAAACTTAGACACAGACCCTGTCCTCAATAAGTCTAAAAGAGGAGAAAGCCATAGATGATAAGTACTACAGGACATAAGGGGAATGTGAAATGACCAAATGTGCTAAGAGAGAACAGAGGGAGGTGGGCTTCTTGCAGCTTACTGGTTGGGGAGGGCTTCATGGGAAAGGGAACACCTGTGCTACGTAGAAATGAGTCCGATACAGCAGATGGGGGGCGGGCATGGCACAGGCAAAGTGTAGCAGTAGGGAAGCCTGATCCTGGCTAATGACAGCTGAAATGTAGCACCCCCTCATCCCCCGCCCACCCCAGGATAAGGCAAGAAATTCAGTTTGGGCTAATTAGTAGAGAATTTTCAAAGGCGCATTACTGCTGCATTGAATAATCATATGTTTTCTGCACATTGAATATGAGGGCAATACATTGTGTACTAATTTGTTTTACATAAAGACATTTCTGGGGTGATTTCTTTTTAAACAGGCTATTTCAGAGACTAGGACTTGTAGTTCAAAAACCAGTTACAAGGCTGACGCACGGGTAGGATTTGGACTTCTCTTTGGCATCTATCCCAGCTTATGGAATTAGCAATGGACTTGAATCAAACCCAGGCAACAGGCTTGAGAAAGATTTAATGGGCCTGGATTTTCTTTCTTCTTCACCCCTTTCCTGACCTCTACCCTGAGAGGATAATTAAAAGGAAAGAAAATCTCTATTTCATTGTAAATGTCATCCACCATTTTTGTGAAACTTTTTTTTTTTTTAGTCCACAAAGATACTTGGGGAACAGTCTCTGAAATTTGCCTTAAACTAAAATTTAGAGATAAATAAATCTCTAAATTTTTACAAAAAGTGCACGTCCTAACATTAAAAAAAATACTTAGCCTATTAACTCAGCATTGGGTGGACTCCCAAACTGTTTCTGATGGAAGATTCAGAGTGGTTTTTGGCCCCAAAGTGAGCTCTTATTCTTTAGACAGTTGCTGGACATGTATTCTGCTGGCACCATGTTGTCACCAACCCCGTCCCATGCAACTGTCCTCTTAAGATTTGATTACTGAATTAGAGACGTTAAAAGGATTGAATGAACCTTACTGAAATAGTCAAGCCTGTGGGAGCAAAGATGTCCCTTAAGCACAGCGAGAAAAACATTTTAAGCTGTACCTTTAATATTGGTAAACGGGAACAATGAGACAGAACCACAGAAAACGCAGTATGTTGAGTCCTAATAACTGAGGCTGGTGACTTGTAACAGGTAGGTAGATGAATTTAGTAGTGTATTTCAAATTAGACCTATTGAAAGCAGGTGTTTCTCTGGGTCCCTCTTCAGATGGGTCAGCGAGAACCCAGACACTGGATTGATGACAGCTGTTGTCCACCCCCCTCCCGCTCCCACCACCATCTCAAAGCATGGCTATGGGTCGATGCCATACTTGTTTACCCAGGAATAAACAATGAAAGGAACTTTGTCAGGACCAAATCCTTCCTTTCAGCTGATGTTGCATGATCGGGATGAAGTTTGCATTAAATGCGGGCACCTCAACAGGTAGCATTTTGTAAATGCCTCCCCCTACCTACCCTCCTTCTTCTCCCTCACAAGACTCTTCATTTTCGGTTTGAGAAAACGTTCTGGATCCTGGAGAGGGTATCCAGTGTTGTCAGGGCAGCTGCAATTGTTTATGCGATGAGCAGTCACAGCGCTTGCAGAACAAAAGCATCGAAGAGCGGCGAACGCCGGTCCACCTCCTGCAATCACGGGCGTCATTTCAATGGAAGGCAAAGAAGGTGTAAGCTACAAGCAGAGGCAGCAAACGCCCTGGTTCCTACGTTGCTGCTGCTACTATTACCGCTGTGGCTGCGCCTCCTCCAGCACAGCCATCCAGGCTGCGTGCGAGCCCGGTCAGACGCCGGGCCACCTCCCCACCCTTTTTTCCAGCCATCCATCTATCCTTCCACCCCAGGTCCCGGGGGCCCTACTGCGTGCCGGACTCAGGACCAGGCTCTCAGCCCGACCCACAGTCTAAGGAGTTCGAGAGCCTTCCCCCTTCCCCCTGCCCCGGGTGGGTGCGCCCAGTGGGGAATTTCACCGCCGAAAGGTCCAGAAAACCCAAGCCCAGATCCGGGCGAGAGGCGCAGCCGGAGGCTGCCAGACCTGGGCGGCCCGGGAGCGCGCGCCTCCGAGGCCGCGCAGGGTCCCCCCGCCTGGCGCTCAGGTGGCTCCTCAGTCCACTCCGCCGCTCCCCTCCCTGGGCCCTCCCCTCTCCAGCGAGGGTCGAGTTTGACTGTGGCGCGCGGGGAAGGAGGGGCTACGAGGGATTTGAAAGTGCACTGGCTGCGGAGTGGAGCTCGCATCTGTTCCCGCCGCCCGCGACCGGATTAAATTTCTGCAAATTCAAACTGAATGGGGCTTTCTTCTGCTGCCTTCCAGAGGGCGCCTGCAGCCCGCCGCGCGCTTCTCTCCGGCGGGAGCGGCCGTCCGGCGCAAGGCTAGGAGCGATCGCTCTAGCCGGACCCGAGCCCGTGCGGGCCAGACGGCGGCGGCGAGGCGGAGGCTGCGGAGGCGCCCAGGCTCCCAGAGCCAGGCACCTAGGCACCCGGACCCCGGGACCCAGGCGCCGCCGGACCGCGCCCCACCCCGCGCGCCCGAGCAGGGCGACTGTCATTAGCCTTCTGGACGGGACCCGGGGCGGGATCCCAGCGTCCTGAAAGGGGCCCGGGCGACCCTCCGAGGAAGAACTTTTGGGGGCGGGGTCCCCGGTCCCGCGTCTCCCGGGCGGCCGCTATTGTCTGCGCGCCTCGCTTGGCGGCGCAGGGGGCGTGATCGCGGCAGCCCCGGGCGCGGGGTGCGGATACCCGGGCGGGGCTCGGCCCAGGGCGGCGGCGGGAGCAGCCGAGGGAGCCGCGGGAGCCGAGGAGCCGGAGGAGGAGGAGCTGCGAGCGCGGGAGCCGAGCCGGAGCCGCGCGGGCCGCGGGCGAGCGCGATGCCGGCGGCTGCGGGGGACGGGCTCCTGGGGGAGCCGGCGGCGCCGGGGGGCGGCGGCGCGGAGGACGCGGCCAGGCCGGCGGCGGCCTGCGAGGGAAGTTTCCTGCCGGCCTGGGTGAGCGGCGTGCCCCGTGAGCGGCTCCGCGACTTCCAGCACCACAAGCGCGTGGGCAACTACCTCATCGGCAGCAGGAAGCTGGGCGAGGGCTCCTTCGCCAAGGTGCGCGAGGGGCTGCACGTGCTGACCGGGGAGAAGGTGAGTCACCCGGGCGCGTAGGACTGCGGGACCCGGGCGGGAGCCGGCGGCTGGAGCCCCGCAGGGAGCACTGCGCTGGGAGTCCCAGTGCGCAGCCCCAGGCCGGCGCCTTCCCCCGCCTCCCGGCTTTCCTCTTGGGTTAAAAGAGGGGTCGGGCCAAACGCGAGCTCAGACCCTCGCAGCCTTTCCCGAAGGGCGGTCTGGGGTCCGCTGTCCCGGGGCTGGGGGCTGGGAGGGGGCGTCCCGCGCCGCCGTTCTGTTCGTGGGAGGGCGCCGCCTGGCGGACACCAGCGCGTGGGGCGGGATGCGGCCCCCCTGCCCTCCAGGCCGGCCGGGGCGGCGGATCCGTGGCGAGGCGGGAACCCGAGCTAGAGGAGGTGGGCTCTCATGTCGGGGGCGGGGGAGCAGGAAAGCTAACAGCCAGCCTGAGGGGGAGCTTAGAGTCTTATCCCCGTTCTGTGCTCCGGGAGGAGGTGGGGGAAGGCTGAGAGCCTGCATTCCTCCCCTCCTGTGGGCTTCAGCAGCTAGGTAATTTTTCGTGCTCAGAGGAGGGTTTTTGCCTCTGCCCCCAGCCTGTCCATCCCTCAACCTGGGCTCCTCTCCATCCACTCAAGCCTCCCAACCCTGCCTCCCGTATCACACACCATTCTCATGCCCGCCGTTCTCATCCCCTTCTCTTTGTCCCCCCAGCTCCTCCGTGCCCTCCAGGCTCAGGGTGGGAGCTGCAGTGAAGACTGGCAGGAACAGAACGACATTTACACCCCCAGAGACTGGGAGATGCCTTCTTGTCTTTCTAGAAGAGGGGAAAGGAAAGGGGACCTCCCCGATACTGAAAGGGGCACGTCTCCAGCTTTGCTGGAAGTTAGATGGTCGTGAACCCTTGCCAGGCTAGGGGCAGGTAGATGGAAGGTGTAACTTAAAACTGTGAGAAGAAACCCAGGAGGTGGTGACTTGTTTTTGAGGCTGGGTCACTGGAGGCTGGGAGCTGCCAGGAACTGAGCTAATCCAGGCTGGAGCTGCCCCAAGCTCCTGTCATGTTGGGCTCAAGACTCCCTCCAGGCTGGAGGTGGCTCAGCCCCGGAGGAGGACCAGCTCCTTTGTGTGGTCCGTGGGTCAGGGAGGTGTCAGCCGAACGGAGGAAAGGGGGGAGTTCAGGATTCCCAACCGAGCAGGTGGCCTGGGAGCTAAGCCCTGCCTTCTGACCTGGGGGCCTCTGCCTAGCCTGGGGTTGCTCTGTGAAACCCCTGGTCACAGGGCCAACGTGCCCTTCCTGCCTGTCCCCAGCCTCACCCACCCCACCTTTGATTTCCCTTCCATTTCCCCACTTGGTCTTGAAGCTTCTTGCTTGTGCATGCAGGTGTCCATCACCCTTGTCATTTTCCCTGTACCCCTGCAGCCGTTCTGAGGCACCCCTTCATTGTGGGCAAGTGGGGTTAGAGTAGTTTTTAGAAGTGCCTCCTGCCTGAATTCCCATGCAAAAAGGGAGCGTTCAGTATGAACTTGAGTAACTCTTCAAAGAAGAGGGAAAAAACCTCCAAACCTCGTCCTAGTCCGCAGGGAGTGAGGCACACTTGACTCCTCTGTTCCATCCGATTCGGAGCGAGCTGCCTGACTTCCACATTGCGTGTCCGTTCAGGGCGCGAGGATGCTGCGAGGCCACACAGTTGGCTAATTAGAGTGAGCGCACTCCTCCCGGCCCTGTGTAAATTCCTGTTGGCACTGGCGATGGAAGTTTATTTTCCTTGGAAACGTATAGGATTCAGTCTGGTCGTGCATATTTCCTCTCTAAACATAACAGAAAGAGGTAAGTCTTTATGCTGACAATGTAATGGCAAACACTGCGAGTACGTTCTTCTCGCCTGGCCTGCTGCACAGACTTCTGGCTTCTCTCCACTTTCCTGTGTTGTGCTGTGCCTCCGGCTCTGTCTCAGTGCATTTTTGCACCATAAAACTCTTGGCCTTGGCTGAACTGCCTGGGGATGGATTCAGAGCTCAGCCAGTGCTTGGGTTCTGGAGCTCTGTGGTTGGCCCCGATGGGAACCCCCACATGCAGGGAATTCCTTCTCAAATAAGATTCACTGGAAGAGACTCGCTGCTCCTGAGGCCTCCACGCACCTTTCCCTCTCATCTTATCTTTCTTAAATGATGAATCTCGTTTCAATGTTGCAATAACAGGAGATGTTAATTAGATGTACAATTATTTCCCTGGATCCACTGATGGATCGCGGTGAAGGATGGTGGTTCTTTTGGTGGAGGAGGAGGCAGGGGAGAGATGTCTGTGTTGAAAAACTTGGTTTTCCTGGGATGCTCCTCTCCAGCGGGGAGGACCGGCGCTCCAGGGATGGCAGGCATGGGGAGAAATCTGGATTTTGGTTCACTCAATTGCTGGCTTTCAAGAAACAATGGCGTCATTCATAGCATTTATCTCCCAAATCCAACACCTTTAATGCTTAACGAGTAGATTTGGGCTTTAGCAGATTGTAGGGATTAAAATGTGTGTGTGTGTGTGCGCGCGCGCGTGCACGTGTGTTTGTATGTGTGTGTGCATGTGTATGCGTGTGTATGTATGTATGTGTGCGTGCGTGTGTGTGCGTGTGCGTGCGTGTGTATGTGTGTGTGTGCGTGCGTGCGTGTGTGTGTGTGTGTTCACGCATGAGCTTGACTCTGGGAAGGATTACTAAATTAAAATGAGTCCCCATCCGCACTCTAGTTTTGGGTATTGCCTAACTAAAGCCAAAAACAAAGATGAGGGCAGCCTCTGGCTGTTTGTAACCTGAAGTTCTTTTAAACCTTGAGAGGCTAAGAGGGTTTTGGCCTGGGGAAAGTTTCCTCCAGTGAGTGGAGCTGAGGAAAAGGAGGTCATTAAACCTCCAGCGTCCCTCACTGTGGGTGACCCAGGGAGGCCTCTCTCCCTTATTACGTCCTCTTTTCTTGAGGTGTATACATTTTGGTTTTAGAACTTCCCTTTTCTCCTGCCCTTTCTTTTTAGTTTTAAACTTTTTTGTAGGGAGAGGGGTCTCACTGTGTTGTTACTCAGGCTGGTCTTGAGCTCCTGGCCTCAAGTGATCCTTCCACCTTGGCCTCCCAAAGTGCTAGGATTACAGACATAAGCCACCACACCTGGCCCATCCTTTTATAAAGTATACATTCCACATTAGGAGGGGAATGAAGTCTTTAATACTGTAGTGAGAAGTACTCCCAGCCCATGTGGAGTGAAAGGATTCAGGGGAGCTTGTCTTTGAAAAATCAATCCGTGACAAAGCTGAAAGAGGGCATAGAGAAAGGGAAGTTGAGAGGGCACCCCAAGTTTGGCCTGCTTCATAGCTGCATTCTCAAACTGTGCACTTGGTTTGGGGTGATTTGTGCTAAAATCTGGGTTATTGCTGGTTGAAGGCATTTAGTACAGGGTGTGTGTGTGTGTGTGTGTGTGTGTGTGTGTGTAGTGTGTTCTATTTTGACTTGGTTACATTTCTAAAAAACTTTGGGTGAAATCTTTCATGGTTTGCTGGGAATCACTGTCTGAGTCCAGGTGACAAAAGGAGCCAGTGTTTTTCTGACGTTTCCTTTCAGGTTTCAATCGGATCTCATCAAGAGGCTCCTTTTGCCACCACTGCCTGTAGGACAGTCTTTTGCCTGCTTTTCCTCTGAAGTTGTTTGTTTAGAAGTCATTTGAATCTAGATGGCCCTTTTACTGCTTGTAAAGAAAAGATGGCTCAAGGCTGAGACCTAACTTTGTCCTCCTTTGAGTTAATGCAATCTCTGTTAATCTGGCTTTAAAAATAAATAGTTCACTTGGCCCTGTGAAACTCTTAATAGGTACCTTCTCAGTCAGGGCCGAGTGTCTTTGACCAAACCTAAGTTGATGATTAGACCAGAGGAAATGATCACAAAGCCAGATTCTGGAAAGTACCATTCTCTGGCTTTGAGACAAAGAGCAAAGCCACGAAGCAAGAGTGTGGGGTCATGACTTTGAAACACCTGGAGTGGTTGTGCTTGCAGACCCTGGAATTGGTTCATGATACCTATGAGAGGCGTGGTCTCTGGCACATAACAGGTGCCCCCCCAGCCCCAGCCCCCAACCAGACAGAGTGACTTGGGGGCTGCTGCATGGTCAGATAATATTGCCTATGGACAGAAGAAGGAAAGTGACTTACAGAAAATGGAAGTGAGGCACAGAAACAGGTTGGATGCGGTGGCTCACGCCTGTGATCCCAGCACTTTGGGAGGCCAAGGTGGGTTGATCACTTGAGGTCAGGAGGTCTAGATCAGGCTGACCAACATGGTGAAACCCCATCTCTACTAAAAATACAAAAATTAGCCAGGCGTGGTAGTGCGCGCCTGTAATCCCAGCTACTTGGAAGGCTGAGGCAGGAGAATCGCTTGAATCCAGGAGGCGGAGGTTGCAGTGAGCTGAGATCGAGCCACTGCACTCCAGCCTGGGTAAGAGAGTGAGAGTCTCAGGAAAAAAAAAAAAAAAAGAGAGAGAGAGAGAGAGCTTAAGATTTTAAATTTCCATAAACATTAAGCTTTAAATAGAAACAACTTAGAAAACACTTACAATGATTCTAATAGAGACATAAATAATGTTTGTAAGGAATTAGTAAAACAATGGTCCTTTATTGTCAGCAACATATTTAGATTAATTCCTTAGAAGTTTGGTTTAGTGGCCAGAAGCAGTGGTTGTGAGGCCGAGGTGGGTGGATCGCTTGAGGTCAGGAGTTTGAGACCAGCCTGGCCAACGTGGAGAAACCCCATCTCTACTAAAAATACAAAAATTAGCTGGGTGTTGTGGTGCACACCTGTAATCCCAGCTACTTGGGTGGCTGATGCATGAGAATTGCTTGAACCCTGGTGTTGGTTCATGATACCTGTGAGAGGCATGGTCTCTGGCATGTGACAGGTTATTACATTTTGTAAAATATTGATAAAAATTAAAAAAAGTAGTTGGAAAAATCTTAATTGAGAAAAATGTAGGTACATCTCAGGTATCGAGCCAGTGTTGCGGGCAGGCAAACTACAAAAGAAGAACGGACGGTCTGCGCCGCTGTTACCTTCTTTTGGAATTGAGTCTCACTGAGAGACTAAGTTGAGTACATAAAATGATAGGTTAAGTTGTTGAAATCTCTTGTTCTAACCCTGGGTTAAAAAATAATAAGCCTGCTTGTCACTTCCATTGGAACTATTTTTAGGCTAAGAATAAGGTTTGCCTGCTTAGTAAGTTGCCAATAATCATGCTTAGAGCACGACAGTGCCAGATACCTGGAGTGAAGGAGTTACTAAAAATACGATTTACTATGTTTCGCCGAGCAGGAAATATGAGTAATCTTAGAGGTGGCCTTTTGGCAGATCTGTTTTTAGCAGGTATTTTTGAAACAAACAGGTGCTAAATCCTGTATTTTTGAAGTGCTAGAAATTTAGGGGTAATTGCTCTGAGGAACAAGAAATGCTTAGAGAACTGGAAATTCCTATTAATCCTTGGCAGGGACTTCTTGGCAAGAAGGAGGCATTGGCGAAGCACCTGCTCGGCGTGCCCTGTGTGACAAGGCAGTGCCTGTAATTTCGGAGATTGCATTCTGCAGTTGTGGGCGGGTTCTTTTGAACTTCCTGCTCTGCCTCATCTTTTTGAAGTACTTGTGAATGATGGAAATTGGCACGTACGGCCTGGTTCCTAGTGTTCATTGATACAGGTCCCAAGGACTTCAAAGGGTGCTTTGAGTCAGCACAACAGTAGAGAAATGGTGCCCACAGAGAAGAGTACAACCCTACATTTTCTCTGCAGGTGTTGAGTCAGCGCTGTAGCTACCCGTGCACACCAATCCGACTTCGGTCTGTGAGACTATAGAATTCTGCATGCTGCCAGAGATGGCAGGTCAGCGTGGCAATCATCCGTCCCAGGGTTTATCTGCCCAGAAGGGGTGGGGAGTGGCAGCCATGTGCCCCCAAAGAGAGGGACAGGTTCTCCATGGGAACGTAGCTTGGGCACAGGGTATCATTTGCCCTGGGACATGTATTCCCTCTGTCGATTATTCATGGTAATGGAGAGACCTGCTCTCTTGGCTAATTGAAACCCATAGATAATCCCCAGGCCTTATTTTAGCTGATGGGTGAAACCTCTTTCGCCAGTCAGCCCTGGTCTAAGTGCTGACCTGAATTGAATTTCACGCTTTCTGATAGGAGGTGCCACTGGGTGGTAAGATGACCAGCAGGAAGGAGCTGGAAACACAGGGTCTGAATACTCCCTGAGCAGGGGGATGCCTCTGTGAATTCGAGAAAGCTGTTTCCTCTCCTCCATCATCAGCACCAGCCCAGTACGACAGTGTTTTATGGTTTTTTTCAGGGTCTCCCTCTCGTGCACATTCTCATTAGATGCTCGCAGCAGCCCTGGGGGGTACCAACCAGCTTGCTGGTGTTCTTGCCTGCATTGATTATGTAGAAGGGTGCCCTGAGCAGAGCTTCTCTCTGACTTTCTCTATTAGTTTGCTAGGATGGTTCTAACAAATTACCACATACTGGGGTGTCTTCAACAAGATAAATTTATTCCCTCACAGTTCTGGAGGCTAGAACTCAAAACCGAGGTGTCGGTAGGGCCGAGACCCTCAGAAGCCAAAAGAGGAACCTTCCTTGCCTCTTTCTAGCTCCTAGTGGTAGCCGGCACGCTTTGGCATTTTTTGGCATATGACGGCAGCACTCCAATCTCTGCATCTCTCTTCACATGATCTTCCTCACTCTGTGTGGCTCTTCTGTCTCTTGATCTCTTCTGTGTCTCTTTATAAGGACAGCAGTCATGGGATGTAGGTCCTCCCTAATCCAGTATTGCCTCATTTTAACTCGATGACACCTGCAAAGTGCGTATTTCTATTTCCAAAGAAGATCATATCCACAGGTACCAGGGGACTTGAAGGTATCTTTTGGGGGAGCATAGCTCAAGCACCAGCACCTTCTTAGGCTGTCAGTATGGGTTGTGGCTGATTTCCAGGCAAGCAGATCCTGGGAAGGAGATGAATGTGCTTTTAGGGATTACTCTCAGAACTGACATCTGCAAGGGAAGGGGCAAAGCAGCACTGGGCAGAGGGAGAAGCTGGGCTCCAATGCCGCTCTCAGCCAAAGCCCCTGCCCATGCCATGGTGAGTGCTGGCGCTGAGCTGGTCTTTCAGAGCTGTCCAACTTGGGATGAGAGGACTGGGCTTTATATTTCTGCATGGGCCAGTCTTTGATGGGGGCTGCCCAGGTAAGGGGCATGGCCTTGGACAGGACAGTTGCTGAGGGCAGTTCCTGGGGAAAGCTCACAGCTTTGAGAGCCTGTGTCTGGGGGAGTCAATTCTTCAGCACTGATGTGGAATCGGGGGGTGCAGCCCAGCATTTGCTGTTTACTGAAAGAGACAGGGTTAGAGCCCAGGGCTCTTCATCTGAGTCCAAGCTGGTGCCATAGAAAAAGTGGGCACCTTTTCCATGCCCACTTTGGATATGAGTATTCATCCTTTCCATGTGTTGGTATCAAGTCCTCTCATCTCATTACCTTGACATATACAAAGTATGGCCAGGCACGATGGCTCATGCCTATAATTCCAGCACTTTGGGAGGCCGAGATGAGTGGATCACCTCAGGTCAGGAGTTCGAGACCAGCCTGGCCAACATGGTGAAACCCTGTAAAAATACAAAAAACAAACAAAAAAAACTAGCGTGTCCCAGCTACTTGGGAGGCTGAGGCAGGAGAATCGCTTGAACCAGGGAGGTGGAGGTTGCAATGAGCCGAGATTGTGCCACTGCACTCCTGCCTAGGCAACAAGAGCAAAAATTCCATTTCAACAACAAAACAACAATAGTAACAACAATGAAATATACAAAGTATTGCTAGTTGCCCTTGCCAACATTAGCATTTAGTCTTTCTGTCTATGTATGTTTGTACCCATTAGCCACCTTCTCTTCATGCTGCCCTACTTTGCTGCTTGATTGTGGTCTCTCACCCTGGAATGAGGGAGCAGCCGGTGTGGCATCTTATTAGCAGATTCTGTGTGCCACACACTGGGAAATATTCTGGCCTCAAGTTTCTGTTTGGTTAGAATCCTCAGGGCCCTGTTGTGTTTCTTGGAACTTAACAAGGTTGAAAGCCCACTTTATATGCTCTATGGGTTTTTCCTGAGAACTCTGGGGCAACTGAGAGTTGGCCAACTTCAGAGAGAGTAGCACTTTCCTGGGAAGAGACTCTCCCTTCCCCATCACTCATGAGTGATGGGAAAAGTTGTTGAAGGAGTTGTGGAAATTTGGATTTTTGACGAGTAGAGTAACAGTTTGGGATATTCTCATGGACGTAAAGAGCCACTCAGGGTAGAGCCATCTGTTAACATCCTCTTAGCGCTGCTGGTGCTCACTCTGCCCTAGCTATACAACTTCTAGTCACTGGGTTCCTTCTGGTTGTTAATCATCTTTGTGTTTGCAAGATGCATTTGGTTAAGTTTTGGAATCAGTAGTACAGACACATGGTCTGAAATTCAAAGGTTCTGAGAGGGTTTGCAGTGAGAAGTAACTGCTTCTTATCTGGGCTCTTCAGTTCCTGGGTCTTTCCCTGAGGGGTCACCCCTCTTTCTAGTTCTTGTGCATCTCTCCAGAGATACCCTATATGCATACAGACCCACATACATATTTGTAAATGCGTGGGTATGGGGAGATTTTTCTTCTTTTATTGATACATAATATTTTACATATTTATGGGGTACATGTGAGTGTTACATGCATGGAATGTGTAATGATTAAGCCAGAGTATCGGGGTATCCATCACCTGAGTATTCATTTCCATGCGTTGGTATCATTTCAAGTCCTCCCTCCTAGTTACCTTGAAATATACATAGTATGGCTGCTAAATATAGTCGCCCTAACAAACATTAGAATTTAGTCCCATCTATGTTTGTTTGTACCCATGAACCAGCTTCTCTTCATCCATCCCTCCCACCCACCAGGGCAGATGTGTTTTTAAACTGTACATGCTGTTCATTATCTTGCTTTTTTCACTTAGCAATATGTCTTGAGCATCCTTCCCCATGACTACGACTTCTAGAGAATTGCCTCACTGTTTATGCTACTTAATTATTGCATAGTAGTAGTCATTGTGTGGAGGTATCATGTTGTCAACGGACATTTAGATAGTACATAATTTTTTTTTTTTTTTTTTGAGACGGAGTTTCACTCATGTTACCCAGGCTGGAGTGCAATGGTGCGATCTCGGCTCACCGCAACCTCCGCCTCCTGGGTTCAGGCAATTCTCCTGCCTCAGCCTCCTGAGTAGCTGGGATTATCCCTCCTGGGATTACAGGTGTGCGCCACCACGCCCAGCTAATTTTTGTATTTTTAGTAGAGATGGGGCTTCACAAACTCCTGACCTCGTGATCCGCCCACCTCGGCCTCCCAAAGTTTTGAGATTACAGGCATGAGACACCATGTCTGTTTTAACTGTTGATAAGTTAACCGGTATGTCTGTTTTAACTGTTGATAAGTACTGCCAAATTGCCTGCCATAGAGGTTGTCAATGTATAATCAAGTTTATAACCCTCATAATTTATAAGGGTTCCCAACTTGTACCTGATATGGGAGTGTTTGATTTTCCACATGCCAGCCAACAAGGTAGTCTTTTTGATCTTTGCCAATCTAGTGTATTAAACATGAAATCTTGTTTTATTTATCGTTTCTCTTGTTTAAAGGGAGTTGAGTATATTTTCCTACCTTCTCAACTGTTTGTATTTCATTTCTGTTCATTGTTCATGTCCACTTCCCACTTTTAGTTTGTGTTTTTGGCCTTTTGTGTATTGATTTATAGGAGCTCTTTATATATTAAGAACATTAGTCCTCTTTGAGTGATATATTTTGCAGTGTCTTCCATCTTCCCTTGTTCCCCATTATCTTTTCTCTTTTTCTTTGTGGTTCTTGCCATTTGCAGAGGTTATTTCTTGGATGTTCATGAACTAGAGAAGGATAATTGATAAGATTTGGAGGTCTATGGAGCCCTGTCAATTGTGTACATGTAAATCATATTTCTGAGGAGAGGGTCCATGGGTTTCATCAAATTCTACATGCAGTTATTTACCTCTAAAATATGAATAGCTACTGCTTTGTTGCCCATCCTTGTTGGCTCTGCTGACTAAATGGAGGTTTGCAGATTACTGGGCTAAGGGTTTGGGTCACCTTGGTTTGTTAACACCAGTGCCCACTGGGCTAAAGCTGCAGATTATATACACTCAGCCTAGGCAGGTTGGTTCCCCAACCATGACCCTGGATTAAGCACCCTTGATTCTGCCCCCACCCTTACCATACCTGGATTGCAAGGGAGAGGCATGCCATTGTGTGGGATGACCTTTGGAAATCTTTGACTCTTGCTGGTTTATGTAAGACAACTGTGAGTCTATGCCCCATCATCTCTTCATGGGAAACGTGGTACAATTTATGGTGGATGGTTGCTGTGATCAGAATGTTTGTGTTCCCCAAAATTCTTTTGCTGAAATTCGAACCTCCAGTGTGATGGTATTTGGAGATGAGGCTTTTGGGAGGTGATGAGATCTACCCTCATGAATGAGATTAGTGCCCTTATAGAGGGTGCCCAATGGAGGTTGCAGTGAGCTGAGATCGCACCATTGCACTCCAGCCTGGGTGACAGACCATGACTCTCTCTTGAAAAAAATTAAAAAAAAAAAAAATGGCCGGGCATGGTGGCTCATGCCTGTAATCCCAGCACTTTGGAAGGGTGAGACGGGTGGATCACTTGAGGTGAGGGGCTCGAGACCAGCCTGACCAACATGGTGAAACCCCATCTCTACTAAAAATACAAAAATTAGTGGGGTGTGGTGGTAGAGACCTGTAATCCCAGCTACTTGGGAGGCTGAGGCAGGAGGTGGGGTGGGAGGTGGAGGTTGCCTTGAACAAAACTCTGTCTCAAAAAAAAAATAAATAAATAAAATAAAATAAAATAAAATAAAATAAAGGGCGCCTGAAGGAGCTTGTTTGCCTTTCCACCATATGAGGACTTGGTGAAAAGGTGCCATTTCTATGAGGCAGAAAACGGGCCCTCATCAGACACTGGATCTGCTGATGTGTTAGGCTTAGACTTCCCAGCTCCAGAATTATGAGGAATACATGTCTGTTCTTTTTTCTTTTTCTTTTTCTTTTTGAGACGGAGTTTCACTCGTTGCCCAGGCTGGAGTGCAATGGCGTGATCTTGGCTCACTACAACCTCCACTTCCCAAGTTCAAGTGATTCTCCTGTCTCAGCCTCCCAAGTAGCTGGGACTACAGGCGTGCGCCACCACACCCGGCTAATTTTTGTATTTTTAGCAGAGACGGGGTTTCACCATGTTGGCCAGGCCGTTCTTGAACTCCTGACCTCAGGTGATCTGCCCGCCTCAGCCTCCCAAAGTGTTTGAATTGCAGGCATGAGCCACCGTGCTGGGCTAAATTGTCTGTTTTTTATAAGGCATCCAGTCTATGGAATTTTGTTAACACCAGCCCAAGCTGACGAAGACAGTGGTTGAGAAGAAAGAGAACGGGAGAATATCGAGGGAAATGGTATTCCCACTTTCTCTTTCAAGGAGCAAGAGCCACGACGCAACTTGGACACAAAATGCATTAAACCAAGTATTCATACATTAATGGCTGTGTGTGACGGTGCACCTTGGGACTCTTTGAGGGGCTTTGTCTATTTGAGAAGCCCTTTGAGGAGCAGCCCTGGTGGGGCCCACAGGTGGGCCCTGCTGTTGGAATTCCAGTGGCCTCACCCTGAGGACAGTCTCTGAATGCCCTGTCCCCTGTCACTCTCTGCCCCTTCACTCTGCTTTGTCCCTCCTCACCACCTGGACTGGCTTGCTAGGGCTGCCATAAGAGTACACCACAGACCTGGTGGCTGGAACTGCAGGCCTTACCGTATCTCATTCTGGAGGCTAGAACTCCAAAATCAAGGTGTCGGCAGGGCGAGTCCTTCTGAGGCTGCACAGGAAGGATCTGTTTCACGCCATGCTCCTTGGCTTAGCCATGGGGCTGTCTTCTTCCTGTGTCTCTTTTCATCATCTGTCCTCCACGTGTGTCTGTCTCTGTAGTCAAATGCTCCATTTTGATAAGGATACCAGTTCATATTGGATCAGGGCCCACCCTAATGACCTTACGTTAACTTGATTGCTTCTCTAAATACCTCATATTCAGGACACTGGGCGCAGTGGCTCACGCTTATAATCTTACCATTTTGGGAGACCAAGGCAGGCAGAAGACCTGAGGTTAGGAGTTTGAGACTAGTCTGGTCAACATGGTGAAACCCTGTCTCTACTAAAAATATAAAAATTATCTGAGTGTGGTGGTGCACACCTGTAATCCCAGCTACTTGGAAAGCTGAGGCATGAGAATCGCTTGAACCTGAGAGATAGAGGTTGCAGTGAGCTGAGATTGTGCCATTGTACTCCAAACTGGGAGACAGAATGAGACTGTCTCAAAAACAAAACAAAACAAAAACACCACATATTCAATAAAGTACTGAGGTACTGGGGTTAGGACTCCAACAGATGAATTTTGAAGAGACATAATGAAACCCTTCACATCACCCGATCCCGTGGCATATACTTAGAGCTGATGTGTTTGTCTCCCCACTAGACTGCAAGCCCCATGAGGAAGAGACCACTGCTCTATCCCCAGTGCCAAGAATAATTTCTGGCATAGAGAAAATGCTCAGAAAATACTTTTTTTTTTTTTTTGAGACGGAGTTTTGCCGTGTTGCCCAGGCTGGAGAGCAATGGCACGTTTTTGGGTCGCTGCAACTTCCTCCTCCCAGGTTCATATTTTTCTCCCGCCTCAGCCTCTCAAGTAACTGAGATTACAGGTGCATGCCACCATGCTCAGTTAATTTTTGTATTTTTAGTAAAGACAGAGTTTCACCATGTTGGTCAGGCTGGTCTCCAACTCCTGACCTCAGGTGACCCACCCGCCTCGGCCTCTCAAAGTGCTGGGGTTATAGGTATGAGCCATTGCACCTGGCCAGAAAATATTTTCTGAATGGATCCAAGAATGGTTTGATCTTCTCAAGACATGAGGACAGCCTTCTGGGGGGTAATGTCCAAGCTGGCAGGCTCTGTTCTGCGCTGTTGTTTCTGTCAGTCCTTGCTGCTCTGGGTAAGCCTGTCTGGGTGATGACTAGGTTGAATGGGTTGTCTGGCTGGTACCCTGTAGAAAAATCCTGGCGCCTGAACAGCTGTGCTTTCTGCAGGGATTTAGGTAGGCACCTCCATATCTGAGTGACAGGTGATCAACTAGAACCAGACAGTATTTTGCAGTGTCAGGGGACTGTTAATGGACCCTCGCTCTTTCCTGCAAAAATGTAGCAACACTGCAACAGATGGGAGAAGTTGCTATTTGCAAACATACATTTTTTTGGATGTTTCCCATGGAGATATATGTAGGTTTGGAGTCTGTCTCTTTGACTGTAATTTTTTTTTTATAAGTTTATTAGTCTCCTAAGCCACATTCCTGCCAAAACATTTTGCAATGCTGCTTGCTTCCCTTGCCCATTTTCTGAGCCATTTGATTCATTCTGGGCTCCCTCCCCGCATCACTGCTGCCATTTTGATCCTCTTCTTGAGTTCTTGTTGTCTTACGTTCAACCCCAAGGCTTTTTGGTAAGTTGTCAGGCCACCTTTCTGCCCTTTTTCAGACACTCTTGTATGGGAAGCTCCTCTCTTTGTCACCACCTGCTCTTTGCTGGAGCTCTGTGTGTGGCAACTTGAGAGTGGACAGCAGTAATGTGTGCCCAGTAAGCACAGATTGTGGTGCCAAGAAGCAAAGGAAACAGTGGATGTTGTAACTGCTTTCAGGGAGCTTTGCCAGCTCTGTTTAGGGATGATAGAATGAAGTTTGGATTCTTAGTGATTCCCTTGTCTACCTGGAGCAGAACAGGGATTATATAACCTTCCAAATCAACAAAAACCTGCAGGAAAGAATTGGGTGCATGGTTTTTGCTTTGACTGTGAGGAGGTCTTACTGATAATGAGAATAATGAACATTTATGGATCTCGTACCATCTGCTGGGCCGTGTTTTGGATGCTTTGCTGCCTAAAACAACTTATTCTTCATAGTAGCCTTTTGTGGCAAGTCCTGTTGTCCTGATTTTGCAGATTAAGATGACCAAAATCTTGGTTTGCTCAGCACTCTCTCAAGCTCAAGGTAGTAAGTCCTGCATTTGGGGAAGCCCGTCAGATAATGTCAAAACCACATTCATCCAGGAAAACATTTCATCAGAGTGTTGGAGTCCGAACTGCAGGTTTCCAAATAAAGGTATTAATAAGCAGCCAATCAGGTCATGAATCAGTGATGAATTAAAGCCCAAAGCTCTAGGCATTACTGGGATCCTTATTGTGGGTAATAATAGCTTCCACATTTGGTCCCAGGGAGGGAGGGGTGCCTTTCTCACATATGTAGTACTGGTCTACCATCTTTATGGGTTCACTATGAGATGAGGAGCTTGAGCTATTAATAATATGTGTGTTGTTGAGCTGGGCACAGTGGCTCACGCCTGTAATCCCAGCACTTTGGGAGACTGAGGCAGGCGGATCACGAGGTCAGGAGTTTGAGACCAGCCTGGTCAAGATGGTGAAACCCCGCCTCTACTAAAAATACAGAAAAATTAGCCAGGTGTGGTGGCGGGTGCCTGTAATCCCAGCTACTTGGGAGGCTGAGGCAGAAGAATCACTCGAACCTGGGAGGTGAAGGTTGCAGTGAGCTGAGATCACGCCATTGCACTCCAGCCTGTGCAACAGAGTGAAACTCTGTCTCAAAAAAAAAAAAAAGTGTGTTGTATGTGCACGCACAAATGTATATGTGTATATATATAAATACATGCATATACACAGATGCATATGTGTATTATATATAACATTAAATATAAATTATATAATGCTATGATAAATATAAACACACACGTATACCTTCTTTGTAGCAGACTTCCTCAGTGAAGGAAGCAGTGGGAACCAGTGGCTCCCTCAGTAGCTCTGGGTAGCTTCCGTCTAACTGTAGTACTTCTTTTTTGCGCTGGGGGTTGAAAAATCTACAGGAGGGGGGAGGGGTTTTTGAATCACATGGTGAAGCTGGAAATACATGTCTTACGTAGCACAGTGAACAGTCCCTTCCAATCTCCTTGTGAAACCATCCTCCTACGAGAATGAACACAGGTTACTTATTAAAAACAAAACAAAATACTCAGTGCATTTTCTTTATGATGCAGACGATTTGGAGGTAGACCAGCTTTCCCAAGCCATTGCTTAGTCCTCAGCTGGGCTGAAAAAGGAGATCAGAGGCACATGGAATGAGGAAATGCCCCAGGTGAAAAGGAAGCTTAGGGAAAGTTAGCTGTTGAGTCTGAGATCAGAATATTTTAGCATTTTATCTGAGCCTACTTCAGTGAAACCACATCCATAAAGATAAGTGTTATTACTTATGTAATCTGGTTTTTAGTTGGAATTACTGCTGCTCTGATGAAGAAGTCTAGCTTTCTCAGTGCATTCTTGATTCCCGGTTAAAAATTTAATTAGAGAAACTAGTCGATGACTCAGTTCTCAGTTGAACATTTACATTTAATCACACTAATAAAGAAAACTTGTTTTGAAAACATGTCTCAAGGTTTGTATAGTGTCATTCCCATAGGGTGACATTTTATTCTATTAAAAGCTAACATTTGTGAGAAGTAGTTGCAATTTCAAGGCCAATTTGATGTAATAAAATTTGAATTTCTCTCTGGAGGAAAGGTGCTGGTTGGCTATTGTACTCCCACCTAATTTATTACTCTGAGATGCTTTTTCCAAGATCAAGAATGAGCTTTTTTATCATAAAGGGCCATTAAAATAGCTGAGGAAGTACCTGAGAATGTGTGAAGTAACAAATAGTTTCTTTCCAATGTTCAGACTTAGAATTATGTCCTCCAGATTTCAAAAGGACATATTACTCAACAGCACATTTGTTTTTAAAAAGTCTAACATAGGCCGGGCGCGGTGGCTCACTCCTGTAATCCCAGCACTTTGGGAGGCCGAGGTGGGTGGATCACGAGGTCAAGAGATCAAGACCATCCTGGTCAACATGGTGAAACCCCGTCTCTACTAAAAATACAAAAAATTAGCCGGGCATGGTGGCGCGTGCCTGTAATCCCAGCTACTCAGGAGGCTGAGGCAGGAGAATTGCCTGAACCCAGGAGGCGGAGGTTGCGGTGAGCCGAGATCGCGCCATTGCACTCCAGCCTGGGTAACAAGAGCGAAACTCAGTCGCCGCAAAAAAAAAAAAAAAAAAAAAAAAAAAAAAAAAAAAAAAAAAAAAAAAGTCTAACATAAATCAGTGTTTTTTCTATCATCAACTCTAAATATTTAAAAAATAATTTTAAGTATTTTTGACCAAGCATTAAGAATTTTAAAGTTCTTTAAATCAGTTAAGTCATAGTTATATTCTAGAATATTTGAGATTTTTAACAGATCAAAAGAAATCTTGGGCTAATATTTGATAGTTACCATCTAAATCATGACCACATATACATACTTTTTTATTGTCAACTTGGCCACCTGCTAGTATACTAATCACATTGCATTATCCACATTCTTTCTATTTTAGATATATATATATTTTTTTGAGACAGTCCCACTCTGTCACCCAGGCTGGAGTGCAATATATGATCTCAGCTCACTGCAACCTTCACCTCCCAGGTTCAAGCGATTCTCCTGCCTCAGCTTCCTGAGTAGCTGGGATTACAGGCACCTGCCACGACACCTGGCTAATTTTTTTTGTATTTTTAATAGAGATGGGGTTTCACCATGTTGGCCAGGCTGGTCTCAAACTCCTGCTTAGGTGATCCACCCCGCCTGGCCTCCCAAAGTGTTGGGATTACAGGTGTGAGCCACTGCACCTGGTCTAGTGGGCCCTCTTTCTAGACCAAATATTGGAACCACCTATTTTATTGTCCTGAAATAGAGTCCATAAATAGCATGACCACCACATATCCCTGTAAATCCCCAAGCCTGACTACCACAGAAAACATCAGTAAGAAGTCAGATGCATGCCTTGCATGTAAAATCTCCGTGAACAGGACCGCTACACACACACAGGTGGTGTATGTTATGCACATTATATATTATATGTGTTTGTATGTTACAAAATTGGGATTATAGTGTTTATATTATAACTTTGCTTTAAAATACAGGGAATATTTTCCCATGTTGTTAAATATTCTTTTAAATTTTGATTTTCGGTGATGCAGAGCATTCTATTATTTGAAGTTGCTGTAATTGTTGAAACCACTTCCCAACTGTTGGACACTGAGGTTGTTTGAAAATTTTCCCTGGATATGTGATATTGCTGTTACTACCCTTGTAGATTCATCTCTGAGTAATTCCTTAAGATAAATAGTTGGAAGGCTTTTGACATATTGCCACATTGCACTTCAGAAAGGTTATACCAAGTGATGCAACAGATATGAAAGGGACTTTTTAACTGTGCATTTTGATAATTAGTAAGGCTAATCATAATTTGTGTACTTGATTGAAAATGTGTTTCTTCTTTTATGAACTGTTACTGATCATTTTCCCCTATTTTTCTCCTTTTTATCTTATTGGTTTGTATGAACTCTTTGTATTACAGTTATTAGCTTTTTAATCTTTTGTTTAAAAAAGCTTTAGACAAATTAAATTTAATGGTTTAATTGAGCAAAGAATGATTTGAGAATTGAGCACCCCTCCGCCCCAGCCTCTAACTAGACAGAGTGACTTGGGGGCTGCTGCATGGTCAGATAATATCATCTATAGACAGAAGAAGGAAAGTGACTTACAGAAAAAGGAAGTGAGGTGCAGAAACAGGCTGTATATGGTGGCTCACACCTATAATCCCAGCACTTTGGGAGGCCAAGGTGGATGGATCATATGAGGTCAAGAGTTGAGACCAGCCTGGCCAACAAGGCGAACCTCCCTCTCTACTAAAAACACAAAACTTAGCTGGGCGTGGTGGCGCACGCTTGTAATCCCAGCTACTTCGGTGGCTGAGGCAGGAGAATTGCTTGAACTCAGGAGGCAGAGGTTGCAGTGAGCCGAGACTGTGCCACTACACTCTAGCCTGGGCAACAGAGTGAGACTGTCTCAAAAAAAGAAGGAAAAGAAAAAGAAAAACAGCTGGAATGCTTACAGCTTGGCATTTGCCTTATTTGAACATGTTGTGAACAATTGGCCATCTGCGATTGGCCCAGACTCTGTGACTGGTACAAGAGTAGGTTACATTTAATAATACCATTAAATGCATTATTACACATCTGTTTTCACATTTGTTAGGATCCTGTTTACACATGCAAGTTAGGTTACAGTTCACCATGTACAGAGAAACCTTTAGGCTGAACTTAAAATGTGCAAGAAAGCAGCTTTAGCTAAACTTTACTTAACACTTTGTTATGTTGCAAATATTGTCTCCCAGGTGATCATTTGCCTTTTGATTTATCTTATGGTGCTTTTGTTTTAGGAAGCGGGCAGAGGCACATAGAAATTTTGTGTTTTATCTAGTCAGCCTGATAGTCTTTTTTCTTTAGTTTTCTCTTACTGCTTTTATGATAAGTAAACTAGAGGGTTTGTTGTTGGTTTTGTTTCATAAATGATCAGTGAGCCTTTCCAGTGTTTCATAGTTGTTTGCAGAAAAATCTTTGTCTTGGTAGGGATGTTTGACTGTATGTTCTAACTTATTACATAATGATCTAACCTCCTGGTGTTATACACTGAAGCACAGGCTGTGGGGCTGACAGCTTTGGGCTCCCATCTGCTTTCTGCTACTTGGCACCTGTGTGATCTTGGGCACAGTATTCAAAGACTTTAAACTTCAGCTTCTGTATCTGTAAAATGGTGACAACCATTATCTCATGATATTCAATGAGAATGTGGCTTTGAAAAACACATACATATGTGTGTGTGTAAAGCACGTAGCTTGAAAATACAGTCATTATTGTGTTAGTTAAGAAACGGCTGGGCCTGGTGGCTCACACCTATAATCCCAGCACTTTGGGAGGCCAAGGTGGGCAGATCACCTGAGATCAGCAGTTTGAAACCAGCCTGGCCAAATGGTGAAACCCTGGTCTCTACCAAAAATACAAAAATTAGCTGGGCATGGTGGTGCGTGCCAGCAGTCCCAGTCACTCAGGAGGCTGAGGCAGGATAATCGCTTGAACCCAGGAGGCAGAGGTTGCCGTGAGCCGAGATCACGCCACTGCACTCCAGACTGGGTGACACAGCAAGACTCTGTCTCAGAAAAATAAATAAATAAATAAATAAATAAAAAATAAAAAAATAAAAGAACTGGTAGCTGGTTGTTCTTTTCATTTAGACTTTCATAGTTCTGTTTACCCTCTAAAGGTATGTATTATTTAGGGTCTTTCAGACAGCAGGAAACAGATACCCACTCAGTTTATCATAGATAATGGCACTTTATTTTAAGGATAAAGGGAGGTGAGGAGAAAAATTATGGGGACACCTCTTCCTTCAACGCCTCTCTGGAGGTCTGCATTCCTGGGATTCCACTTCTGTCTTGCCCACCTCTGCCACGAATTCCCTCCTTGGCAGCTCCTGTGTTTCCTAGGGAGCATCCCGCCATTCATCCTGCTCCCTATCAAGGCTTCTCACTATTCATGGCTTCTCTGCCTCCTCCTGTTTTTCACTTTTTGCTCTTTCTGGATGTAGGGGAGGGAAAAATATCTTCCCTCCACCCTTCTACTTCTTTGTTGGGCTACAAATTACATCGACATAAGCCAGAGTAGCAGGAGGAAAATCACATTTAAGGACACTGTATGCATGGAAGTCCCACGGAGTATGAGACTCCAAGAAGGGCCAGGTGATGGAAGCTTCTCTAGCATCCTGAGCTACAGAAAAGAATAAGGGCTTGGGGCTTTGGAGGTGGTGGGACGCATGGTGGGAGGATGAGGGGAAGGAATGTATGGTGTTGAACAAAGTTTGTCTTGTTATGCAGATTAAAAAGTCTTCCCAGTAATAAAAAGTTATCTAAAGCAACTCTCTTCCCGATACATACATTTTCTTTATAGATATTATTTTATTTTTTTGTTTGCAGAATTACAGCTTTTTGGCCAGGTGCGGTGGCTCATGCATGCCTATAATCCCAGCACTTTGGGAAAAGGCCGAAGTGGGCGGATCACCTGAGATCAGGAGTTTGAGACCAGCCTGGCCAACATGGTAAACCCTCGTCTCTACCAAAAAATTAGCTGGACGTGGTGGCATGTGCCTGACCTCACCTCCTTGTCACCTTTTTGCCACTGAGCACCCTTTAACGGATAATCTTTTTCACAGTGGAAGAAAGAATACTATTTATAGATGATCCTCCACGAATTACTAGATTCGTATGGTTTGAGAAAGTTTGTGGGACAATTGAATTCTCCATGTTTTTGGTCGGGTAGGCAACTCATGCCTCAACCCTCAGCAAAACATGTTACTGTCTTTAAGGGTTATACTTCCTCTCATGTTTGTAGTTTTGGGGATAGCTCGCTGCTTTTTTTCACTGACCCTTTGCTAGAAGTTCTGTCACTTCCAGTGTGACCTAAGGCCTCTTTAGATTCTGGGACTGGGTTGAGAGTTTTGTCTTGGATTCTTCTTGCCAAAATTTCTGGGTTTCCAATTCCCGTGGTTTCTCCCTTCTTCCCCCCACCCCGCAGGGTTATTCTTCTACCTTTTCAACTGCATTTGGCTGCCAGTTGGCCCATGGTGTGAGAATAGAATATTGATTGCTTCCTGTTGCTTGTGGGACAGGAATGCTTCTTGAATTAGAGCTAATTTTGGAGTTTAAAGTATTAAATGTCAAATTTGAAAGAAAGCATGTCTAAGACCTCTTTGTTGTGGAAGGGAAGGTCATCCCAGGGCCTAGGGGAAGGGAAAGGAAGGAAGAAAAGGGGAAGGAGAAAATAGCTGACGGCCTTCTCCCTTTTCCAGATCATTCCCTCTATACTCATGGAACGCTTTTTCCATTTTTGTAAAGTCCATTTTTAGACTCAGAATTCTGCATCTCAAGCCATTTGCCAGGTGTACTATGATGTGAGAATACTCACTGCTGGGGAAATTTCCCAGTTGTAACTAGCTTAAAAAGTAAAACAAATGTTACCTTTACTTGGAGATGATCCTTTGTATTTTCATTCAAACACTTAATGATTGCCCTTTTTATGCAGAGCTGCTGATAACCTGTATGGGCTTTTGTATACGTTGGAAAAGCTGTGCCTTGCCAGACTAATTAGAAAAAGACATCCCCTCTGGGTAAACCAATTAAAAAAAAGCACTTTCTCAAGTGGGCCAATTGGAACAGGCATCCCCCTCTGGGCAGTCTAGTTGGACAAAGGCTTCCTGTTTGAATGGATGCAGCTGCAAGGTGCATGGTGTAGCAAGCAGACAGCATTTTGGGAGGAAAATATACCCTTTGCTCTAGGGCACAGAGGTTGGCGGTGGGTTCTGGATTTCTCCCCCCAGATGGCCCCCTCTATTGGCTGCTGCTGTCTAAAGCACCAAATGCACTGTGAACAGGCTCAAGAATCAAATCTGCCCTCGGTGGAGCCTGCCTTCTGGAGTCAGAGCTAAGCTGTGAATCACAAACACAGAACTCATGCTATTACAGTGGAAAAGGCCATGTTTCCTCCAACAGTGACTGATTAAGTGTCCTAGGACTTTAGCGAATCTCAGGTAAAAATCTGCAGAATCAGTCTTGGACTCTTTCTTCGGCAAAGTCTACTTTGTTGCTTGTTCTGTAAGAGAAAGAGAAGCAAGATGAAGAATTTGGATGAGAAATAAATTCAGTGTGTTTATGTCACTCAATGCCCAGGAGACACAAGGCATGCTCTGGCGTATGTGATCGTTAGGGTCTTGGGGAAATGCCCTTCACGGGACCTGTGAACTTTCTGTCTCCTAAGTCATCATTCAACCTGCTGCAAAGGCCCACAGCTCTCAGACTTCCTGTGTGTGAAGAGCCGAAACAGCTGTTGAGCTAGGGTCCCAGAGACTCCAGTCCGCAAAATTCGAAGAGAAAAATCCCTGAAAGTGCTGATTGCTTATCAGCCCGGTTCCTTCCTTGGATGGGGAGGTGGTGTGACAATTTAATAATGGGCCTGTGACAATTACATGCAAGTGGAGAGAATGAAAAACCAGCCTTGGAACCGAGATTTTTCTTTTTTTTCTTTTCTGGGAATGGAACGTGGTGGTTTTGGCTTTCTCTGTGTGAAATTGGAGAGGCTCATCCATCTCTGTGTGACAGAGGAAAATTTCAGCATTAGGAAAGTAACTTCTGATTTATCACAAACAGCTGGGTGGGCCATGCCTCACTGGTGCCCAGGCATAAGCAACCTTTTAAATAGGGTGGCTCAGTGTGGCTTCTGCCTTCGAAAGGGCTGGGAATCTGCTGTGTGTTTCGAAGTGGTTGCTGAGCTGTTGTCATCCTGAGCACCCCCAGTAGAGGCTCAGTGTGGAGGAGGGCATTACCTTGAACCTGATAAGTCTCGTATCTGTCAAGGAGTTTGCTATGGACTGAATTATGACCCTTCCAACCCCAAATTCATATGTTGAAGTCCTAACCCCCAGCATCTCGTAAGGTGACTGCATTTGGAGATAGGGTCATAAAGAGATAATTACGGTGAAATGAGGTTATCTGGATGGGCCTTAATCCAATAGAGCTGGTGTCCCTAGAGGAAGAGGAAATTTGGACACAGAGGTGCGCACACACAGAGGGAGGCCACCGGAAGTCACAGTGAGATAGTGGCCATCTACACGCCAAGGAGAAGGGCCTCAGGAGGAAGCAAGCCTATCTTGATCTCGGACTGTGGGCCTCCCAAACTGTGAGAAAATACAGTTCCATGGTTGAAGGCGCCCAGTCTATAATCCTTTGTTACCACAGCCCTGGCAAATTAATACACTCGTCATACACCTGCATTTGCTGTGTCCTGGACGCTAAGGCCAGCTTCAGGAATCATGCTGGGAAACTTCACCTGATTCGTGAGACTTCTTTCTAATGAGATCCTCATCTTCAATAACTTTTTCCTCTGGGAAGGAACCTAGGGTTTCTCTCTCTTACTTCTTGCCTCACTAAACTCTGTTCTGTAACGAGTCACACTCTGCCCAGATACTATGATACCTGGAAACAATCTCATCCCTGAGTAAGGAAATCAGTAATACTCATTGGATTCCTGACTTGTATGGTGTTGTGTGCTGTCTCATTCCGTGTTGGGTCAAGGAAAAAAAAAAAAAAAGAGAATGTTGTCACTCTACTCTATTTTCTTGGTTTCCTTGGACTATTTCTACAAAATATCATCATCAGAAGAAGGTGTTTGAAGTTCCTATTAGACTTTCTTCATGGACACATATACAGATGTATAAATTATTAGGATGGTTCATAAAGCTCATTATATTCTTGGTAGGATATTGACACATGACTTGTGATTACTTTGCATATGATTTGTGTGAACCCAAAAGATTATTCTCTGTAGCTCTGAAAATGTTCGCTCTTTAGGAACACTCTTAAAGTGCTCAACTAAACCATGTTGCTAGTAGCAAGATGTCATGTGCATTCGTTGCTGGGGCTACCATAACAAAGTGCTACAAACTGTGTGGCATAGGGCCAGGTGCGTAGCTCATGCCTGTAATCCCCGCACTTTGGGAGGCCCAGGCAGGCGGATTACTTGAGCCCTGGAGTTTGAGACAGGCCTGGGCAACATGCGGAGACCCTGTGTCTACAAAAATACAAAAAAGTACTCGGACATTGTGGCGAAGGCGTGTAGTCCCAGCCACTTTTGGGAGTCTGAGGTGAGAGGATCGCTTGAGCCCAGGAGGTGGAGGCTGCGATGAGCCGAAATCGTAACGCTCACTCCAGCTGGGGGGACAGAACAAAACCCTTCTCAAAGAAACCGAAACAGTGAGACAACAGCAACAACAACAAAAAACTGTGTGGCTTCAACAAACGAAAATGTACTGTCCCATTCTGGAGGCCAGAAGTCTAAGATCCAAGTGAACTGCTTCCCTCCGAGGGCTGCAAGGAAAGGCTCTTTCCAGGCCTCTCTTCCAGCCTCTCACAGCCCGAGGCATTCCTGGCCTGAATGGTGCCCTCCCAGCGCCTTCACATCATCTTCCCCTGTGCATGCCTGCCTCTTGTCCACATTTTCCATTTAATAAAGACACAGTCATGTTGGATTAGGGCCCACCGTAATGACCTCATCTTAACTGGGTCATCTGCAAAGAGTATTTCCAAATAAGGTCACATTCACGGATACTGGGAGTTAGGATTCCAGCATCTTTTGGGGAGACAGAATTGACCCATAACACCATGTTATTATTTTTCTCATCCTATCTCATTAGTTGCAGAAGGGTCTTTGGACCCTGGAAGCAAAGAGCAAGAGACAGGCAAGGCCAAGAAGACTGTGAAGGAGGTGGAGTGTTCAGGGCTAAAAGACAGACTGCCGTGGGCACTGGTGTCCTTGGGTTTTGGTTGGAGGGTGCTGCCTCTGTCCACCCTGTTCTCGCTTTCTAAGCTGCTGACCTGCTCCACTGCCCCAGGGTGCTCATCACTGTCAAGTGCCCTTGGGCTGATGGTTCATTGACAGTTCACTTGGAGAGAGAAAGAGGGAGGGTACGTGGAGGAGGGATGCGCTGCAGAGATGCGACAGTTACGCTGACATTCTGTGAAGGAAGACCTTAGACTCTGGAAACAGACTTGATTTGCAAGACCCCCAGCTGGTCTGGCTTCTAGGAGAAGGCTGAGAGGTGAGCCACATAGGGTAGGATTTCTCAGTCTTATTTTTAAATCCATGTGCCCTGTAGTGAATCTCCATCTGGCAAAACCATTTTATGTGTTGTGGTTACTATTAGGACAAGCTTTATACTTTGTGGCTTTTAAATTATTTATTTATTTTTGAGTGTTTCGCTCTTGTCCCCGAGGCTGGAGTGCAGTGGCACGATCTTGGCTAACCGTAACCTCCACCTCATGGGTTCAAGTGATTTTCCTGCCTCAGCCTCCCGAGTAGCTGGGATTACAGGCGTGTGCCACCACGCCCGGGTAATTTTTTTGTATTTTTAATAGAAACGGGGTTTCACCATGTTGGCTAGGCTGGTCTCAAACTCCTGGACTCAAGTGATCTGCCCGCCTTGGCCTCCCAAAGCACTGGGATTACAAGTGTGAGCCACCATGCCCGGCTGTGGGTTTATTAGGGCAAAAATAGGTGGACTGAATGTGCCTTTTGCAGCTCACTTTTTTTCTCGACTCTGGAGGCCTCTCCCATCTTTTGGTCATCCCTATGGAGAGGCCCTGCGTTGAGCTTTGTTGTGGGGTGGGGTGGAACAGGGCAGGAGTGGGATCCAATCTTCTGGAAGTGTGAGGAGAGAGGATGATTAATATCAGGCCAGCTTTGCTTGGAACATGTTTGAGAAGTTTGAGAGAAAGGGCAATGTCTGTTGATGCTGAGAAAGACTGGTAGGGAGGCTTAATATCCACAAAGCGACGATCAATACGCTTGAATAGTTTGTTAGGCGCCTCTTAAGGAATACCATCTGTGAGCTTATTCTCTTTTATGGTTCAATGTTACGAACACTTATAATATATGTTATCATGGAAATGTTTGAATGATGATAAGCTGCTCTTAAGTTACTACCCTGTTCCACTGTTCTTGATAGGTTTATGAACGTAAAAGGGGAAAAGCTCATTCTGCACTTTGTGCTATGGAGGAAATGATTTAAAAAGTCGAGACTGGCAACGACTTCCTGCTGCACAAATTTTACTTAGATCTTCCCTTTTTACATTCTGTATTAGTTTCCTGGGCTGTTATACAAAGTCCCATAAACTAGGCGGCATAACACAACAGAAAGTTATTAAAGTTATTGTCTGACAGTTCTGGAGGCCGGAGCTGGCACAGCCACTCTCTCTCTGAATGCCGTAGGGGAGGGTGTTCTTTGTCTCTTCCTAGCTTTGGTGTTTGCCTGCAGTCTTTGGCTGGCTTTGGCTTGTAGAGGCATCACTCCAGTCTTTGCCTGCAAATTCGCGTGACCTTTGCTCTGTGTGTGTGTGCCTGGGTTTCTTCTTATAAAGACACCAGCTCTGTCGGGTTAGAGACCCGTCCAATTCCACTATGACCTTATCTTGACTAACTACATCCGCAATGCCCTGTCTTCAGATAAGGTCTCATTCTGAGGTTCTGGTGTTTAGGACTTCAACATAGCTTCACGGGAAATACAACTTAACCTACAATGTGCTCTAAACCAAGCTCACTTCCTTTGCCAGCTAATTTTGTATGTTTAATAGAGGCGGGTTTTCTCCATGTTGGTCAGGCTGGTCTTAAACTCCTGACCTCAGGTGATCTGCCCACTTTGGCCTCCCAAAGTGCTGGGATTACAGGCATGAGCTACCGCACCTGGCCCACATTTCACCTTTTTATAAGGATGCCAGTCATACTGGATTAGGGCCCATGCGAATAACATCATCTTAATTAATCATACCTGCAATGACCTGATTTCCAAACAAGGTCACATTCTGAGCTGCCTGGGGGTTAGGATTTCAACATGAAATTTGTTGGGGGACACGTAACAGGTTCTCAGCTTGGCTTCTTCTGTAGAGTCTGGGGTTTGTCTGCTGGGTGACTTGGTTGGTCACTAAAGTTTGCAGAGGGGAGAGATGCACCCTCAGCCATGAGGAGAAGGGGTGACCATCTCCACCTGTACTGTCCCCCTCTTGGCCCTGGGTAAACAGCTCCTGGTTTGTGCACCTGGCTTCTAATGCATTGCCATGAGTTCTGTGATGTGGAGGCCTCAGGCTGGTGGCAGGAGTGATGAACTCAGGCTGAGCATGCAGCCTATGTCACCTCTGCTTGGCAGGCCTCGAAGATTGGCAGGCTGCCACGGAGGGAGCTTTGAAGTCTCAAAGTTAAGAACCCAGGGTCAGTCACATTAGTTTAGCTAACGTTTAAACTTGTAACTCACCTGTTCTGTTTCTTACCAATACTGTTTCTCCCTCTTGCAAACTAAGCTATGATGGTCAGGTGTGGTAAGGCTACTTCTGTATGCTAAGAGAGCATAGGTTGTCTTGCTAGGATGTCAGTGGTGCAGAGATTTGGGGATTATGCTTTTAAAGTGACAAATTTGGATATTAAGATATTTTTGTTTTTCTTTGGTCACATTGAACTACTGCCTGATTTAGGTATTCACAATGATCAAATAACCCACCAGGTAACCCAGCTCAGGCCTCAACCCAGATCGTACCACCCCTCTAGATGGCAAGGGACTACTTAGATGTTGGTTGAAAGTCACATCCATACAGCCTGTGGGCAGGTTTCTCAATCTGTGTGAACCAAAAGTTTCCCATCTGTAAAAAGGAGAGAGAATGGCCAGGCGCGGTGGCTCACCCCTGTAATCCCAGCACTTTGGGAGGCTGAAGCAGGCGGATGACCTGATGTCAGGAGTTCAAGACCAGCCTGGCCAACATGGTGAAACCCTGTCTCTACTATAAATACAAAAAAATTAGCTGGGCGTGGTGGCGTGCACCTGTAATCCTAGCAACTCAGGTGACTGAGGCAAGAGAATCGCTTGAACCCTGGAGGCAGAGGTTGTAATGAGCCGAGATTGAGCCACTGCACTCCAGCCTGGGCAACAAAGAGCAAAAATTCCTTCTCAGAAAAAAAAAAAAAAAAAAAAAAAAAAAAAAAAGGCGGATGAGGGGGCTGAAATAATGGGATCTTCTTTCTCGTAGGACTTGTGGGTGTTACATGAAACACGTGCAGTGTTTTGCAGGGTCTTGCTTGTCACGTGCTTATTAAATGAAACTAGTCCCCCTTGGAGGTTTCTATGGCTTGAGGACTGTGGTCCACACCTATGCCTTTTTGTTTTCATACCATCCAGTTGATAGAGAAATGGCGATTGTCCAAATAGCTCATCAATTGCATGCTTATTGACAGCTAAACTGTCAATAAACTGACAGCTAAACAGTTTAACTGACAGCTAAACTGTTGATGAAAGCAACAGATAACTGATGCTTAACCCAAATTCAGAGTCTGGGGCTCAGTGGGATAGGAAATCATAAACTGAGAATAATAACTCCAATCACAGCTACCCCTTCACCATAAGTCAAAAAACATATCTCAGAATTTAAAATGGATTTTATAGGTAGTGATTACATCCTTGTAAGTAGAAAACATCCCTTTGAAGTCAATGATATTTTACTCTCTAGAAATAATTCTTTTATTGAACTTGACTATATAAATATTCATGTTTCTGTGTGTGTATGTATATTTCATATTGTTTCATTAGTTTCTTTTTGGCCATTGGAAGAGTAAAAAAAATGTTCGCTAAGTACTAAAAATACTGTGGAGTTGAAAATAATTTTCATTCTCGGCCACACAGATTAATTTACTCTTGCCAAAAAAAAAAAAAAAAAAAAAAAAAAAAAAAAAAAAATTACCTTTGCAGCTAGGTGGTTGACTAAATGATGAATAAGAAGTCTATATTTTAAAAGAATTTCAAAAGTTATTGTCCTGGTTAGAATAGAAATGTTTGTGTTTCAGTCTTGGAATTGTCTGTGTGACTCTAGGCAAGTCCCCAAATCTCTGTTAAAATTTACCCCTCTGTCAATGGAAACAAAATAAAACCCTCAATTGTTCCTTCAGTGATCACAGTTTCAGAAGGACTGAGCTATTTCTTCATGCTCACAAGATGAGAGCCAGAAGATTTTGGAGAAAGTAAGGAGAATTTTGTTTTCTTTTTTTTGAGACAGCTCTGTTGCCAGGCTGGAATGCAATAGCTCAATGTTGGCTCACCACCTCTGCCTCCCAGGTTCAGGTGATTCTCCTGCCTCAGCCTTCCCAGTAGCTGGGACTACAAGCTTGTGCCACCACGCCCAGCTAATTTTTGTATTTTTAGTAGAGACAGGGTTTCACTATATTGGCCAGAATGGTCTTGATCTCTTGACCTTGTGATCTGCCCACTTTGGCGCCTCCCAAAGTGTTTGGATTATAGGCATGAGCCACCACACCCAGCAGAGGAATGTTTTAAGTAAGTTTTTCTAAAACATCCTCAGGTTGTATCTAATGAGATCAACAGTATTGGTTAAAAGTCCTTGGTTTCCTCTTTTTGTCTTCTGATAGCTGATTTAGATGATGTTACTCTTAAGTCGTGATGCTGTTTAAGAAAACTAAACAAAATCAACTAAAGAAATAGCCTACTTGGGGGTCGCTGTGAATTTCTCATCCAACAGGTAGGTTATCGCAAGAGTTTAAGTACCTCTTTATGGAGATATTTTGAGTTCCCCTTTTCCTGTAAGCTAAGCAATTAGTCACGGTTCTCCATCTAGTATACAAATCATGGCTATTCACCACAAAAGATTGGCCTTTTATGTTCAAATACTGAAATTCTGGGAGATTTCAACATGACTTTTGCTTCAGGAAATCCTTTGGGCCCCTTCTGTCTACAATGTGGGCCCCTTCTGTCTCTGTTTACATTTTGCTAAACTTTAAATGGTTGAACAAATGGTAAAGAGTAGAAACTACATTTATCCGATGTTTCCTAAACTTTATGCCTCACTGAAAGCAGCTGAGAAAATGAAAATCCAAGGTGACTAATGCAAGTAAAAAGATGGTGACCTCTTTTTGCAAAGATAAGCAAGAAGTAGAGATCTCTCCAAAATTTAGATGCCAAAGACAGGCTTATTTGCAGAAAAGATAGTAGCTTAAAATAGTATATCGGAAGTCGTAAGCTGGGAAACGTGCGATAGAAGAAAAGCAACTCAAAGCATCAAGCCTGCCTGGAGATGTCATGGGATGGTTGGCGTTTCCTCTAGTGCTTTTGCTTCATCTCTGGAGTTTCCGTGGATCTTCCCTGTTTTAGATCTATTTCTTTCTTGCTTAGTACGAGAATTCTTGATAAATTTTACTGGCGTTATGGGATGAATTGTGTCCCACCCCCAAATTCACATGTTGAAGCCTTAACACCCAGTACCATAGAATGTGATTGGATTCGGAGATAGTCTTTAAAGTGATAGTGCTTTGGGAGGCCGAGGTGGGCAGATCACCTGAGGTCAGGAGTTCGAGACCGGCCTGGCCAACATGGTGAAACTCAGTCTCTACTAAAAATAAAAAAATTAACTGGGTGTGGTGGCGGGTGCTTGTAATCCCAGCTACTTGGGAAGCTGAGACAGGAGAACTGCTTGAACCGGGCAGGCAGAGGTTGTGTGAGCCGAGATTGCACCACTGTACTCCAGCCTGGGTGACAGAGTGAGACTCCATCTCAATCAATCAATCAATCAATCAATAAAAAGGTAGTTGGGTTAAAGCGAGGTCCTATGATGGGCCTTGATCCAATCTGATTGATGTCTTTATAAGAAGAGGACATTTGGACATAGACACATAGGGAAGAGCGTATGAAGACACAATGAGAAGATATATGTGGTGATAGGAAATAGACTATTAGTTATTTTCACCTGTTTCCTTTTACTTTTTTTTTTTTTGGGACGGAGTTTCACTCATGTTACCCAGGCTGGAGTGCAATGGCGCGATCTCGGCTCACCGCAACCTCTGTCTCCTGGGTTCAGGCAATTCTCCTGC
>NW_016107356.1:2176526-2211826 GCF_001604975.1 Cebus imitator
GTTTCACTATGTTGACCAGGATGGTCTCGATCTCTTGACCTCGTGATCCACCCGCCTCGGCCTCCCAAAGTGCTGGGATTACAGGCTTGAGCCACCGCTCCCGGCCTTCCTTTTACTTTTTAAAGCCATCTACCAGCCTGGGAGAGAGGCCCCAGAAGTAAGCAACCTTGCTCACACCTTGATCTCAGATTTCTATCCTTTCAAAATTGTCAGACAGTAAGCCACGAAGCCTGTGATACTTTGTTGTGACAGTGCTAGCAAACAAACACACTGGCAGGTAGTGATTAAAATGAAAAGAAAAAGGAGTCAAGGCCAGTATCTTAGGATCTCCGTGTCGTTCTTCCTACCCTGCCCACACGTGTGTGCAAACCCACGCCCACCTCCCACTGAGTGCCCCTGTTATCTACTTATGGATTCCTGGCCCTTCTTGAGAGCCATTATCTGCTGTCAGTGAAAGCAGAGCATTCGTTATTCCCAGCCAGTGCAGGGAGGTTGGGAGGATTTATGGAGTCATTGCAGGAACACAAATTCCGCTTTGTACAGACTGACACCATAAACGCACATGAATAAATCAGGGCAGAGTGGAAAAAAGACCTACTTTTCCCTTTCTCATGAACACAGGAACGGGGGCTGGCCCTGATGTCTAGTGTGTGATTTAGGTGGGGAGGAAGGAAGCCTCGTGCTCTTGTAGCATAGAGAAGAGCCATCTGCAGAGGTTTACGGAGGACCTCCTGTGAAGGGGTCACCAGCGGGCCCGGGGGTGGGAGGAGCTGTGTTCAGTTTAGTGCACAACTGTTATTTTGATTTTTTTTTCCTGGAGCTGCTGTGTCTCTCTCTCCCCTGGGTGTTTGCACCCCTGCTCCTGCCATGCACTGGCTTGCTTTGATATTTCCTCTTCGCATCATCTGCATCTATTAGCTATATCTTAATTCCACTGTGTTGCCATTATTGTTGGCTCAGTTTTAGCTACAATTAATGGATGGTCATTATGTGCAAGCACTTTGCATGATCTACCTTTGCCACCATGATTATCCCCGGCTTATTGATGAATAATTGGAGGCTTACTGAGGTTAAGTTTCTTGCCTAGGATTTCTCAGTACTGGGACTCTGACCTCAGGTGGGTTCCAAAAGGCATAATTTAATTCTCATTACAAATGTGTGTGACTGGTGGCCCAGCATGGTGGCTCACGCCTGTAATCCCAGCACTTTGGGAGGCCAAGGTGGGTGGATCACCTGAGGTCGGGAGTTCAAGACCAGCCTGACCAACATGGAGAAACCCCATCTCTACTAAAAATACAAAATTAGCCTGACGCGGTGGTGCATGCCTGTAATCCCAGCTACTTGGAAGGCTGAGGCAGAAGAATCGTTTGAACCCAGGAGGTGGAGGTTGCAGTGAGTCGAGATCGTGCCACTGCATTCCAGCCTGGGCAACAAGAGTAGAACTCCATCTCAGAAAAAACAAACAAACAAACAAATAAAAAAACCAATGTGTGTGACTGGTAATCTCATATGTGCTTTGTAGATGAGAAAACAGAGCATTTATTCCTTCCTTCATTCATTCTCCAGATTTTGTGGTTGCTGTTGTTGTTTATTTGTTTTTGAGACAGAGTCTTGCTCTGTCGCCCAGACTGGAATGCACTGGCATGATCTCGGTTCATTGCAACCTCTGCCCCTGGGCTCAGGCTCCTGCCTTAGCCTCCCAAGTAGCTAGGACCACAGGTGTGTGCCATCATATGCGGCTAATGTTTGTATTTTTTGTAGAGATGGGGTTTCACTATGTTTCCCAGGCTGGTCTTGAACTCCTGGGCTCAAGCGATCCGCCTACCTCAGCCTCCTAAAGTGTTGGGATTACAGGTGTAAGTCACTGCATCCAGTTTGAACCTGGGAGGTGGAGGTTGTAGTGAGCTGAGATCGTGCCATTGCACTCTAACTGGGGCAACAAGAGTGAAACTCCATCTCAAAAATAAAAAAAGTGCCTGGTCCAAACTGAGATATGCTCCAATTTTAAAAACACGCCCCAGGTCTCAAAACGTCATAGTGTGAAAAAAAAAATGCAAAATATCTCTTTAAGAATTTCAAGTGGCCAGGCACAGTGGCTCATACCTGTAATCCCAGCACTTTGGAAGGCCGAGGCGGGTGGATCACAAGATCAGGAGTTCGAGACCAGCCTGGCCAACATGGTGAAACCCTGTCTCTAAAAATATAAAAATTAGCTGGGTGCAGTGGTGCGTGCCTGTAGTCCCATCTACTCAGGAAGCTGAGGCAGGAGAATTGCTTGAACCCGGGAAGCAGAGGTTGCAGTGAGCCAAGATTGTGCCACTGCATTCCAGCCTGGGTGACAGAGTGAGACTCCATCTCAAAAATAAAAAAAAAATAAAATAAAAAAAGAATTTCAAAATACTGGTCACATGCTGAGATGATAAAATTTTAGATAAATGGGGTTGTAGGAAATAGATTGTTAGTTAATTTCACCTGTTTCCTTTTACTGACTGTGGCTACTAGGAAATGTAGAATTACAGATGTGGCCCGCAGATCTTGGTTAGATGGCAATGGACACGTAGCTGAGGCGGGGATATCTCCTGTGGATTCTCTTGTACCATTCTGAGGTTGTTCCCTCTGAACCAAGAGTGACAGTGCCCAGGTGGGGACCGTTAGTGGGCTGGATGTGTGAGAAGCAGGGAGGCAGCATGGCACACCTGGAAGATATAAACAGTAGAGAGGAGTCACAACCATGGGAATATATTTCACACCTCTGACCTGTGCACTTAAAAATGCTGAGGACCATCCGGGCGCGCTGGCTGGCGCCCGTAATCCCAGCACTCTGGGAGGTAGGTGGATCACTTGAGGTCAGGAGTTTGAGGCCAGCCTGGCCCACATGGTGAAACCCCATCTCTACTAAAAACACAAAAATTAGCCAGATGTGGTGGCGGGCGCCTATAATCCCAGCTACTCGGGAAGCTGAGGTGGGAGGATCACCCGAACCCAGGAGGCAGAGGTTGCAGTGAGCTGAGATCTCATCACTGCACTCCAGCCTGGGTGACAGAGTGAGCCTCTACCTCAAAAGAAAAAAAAAAAAAAATAATGGTGAGGATAGTAACTTTTATTTAGGTGTTTTCATCGCAATAAAAAAATTCTTGTGCATGGGCCAGGTGCAGACGGGCTGGGTGCTCTGGGAGGCTGAGACAGGCGGGTCACTTGAGGTCAGGAGTTTGAGACCAGCCTGGCCAACATCGTGAAACCCTGTCTCTACCAAAAATACAAAAATTAGCCGGGCATGGTGGCCCGTGCCTGTAATCCCAGCTACTAGTGGGGCTGAGGCAGGAGGATCGCTTGAACGGGGTGGAGATTGCAGTGAGCTGAGATCCTGCCACAGCACTCCAGCCTGGGCAACAGAGCGAGACTCTGTCTCAAAAAGCGAGACTCTGTCTCAAAAAAATTCTTTCTTAAATTAACAAAAACTTAAGGAATATGTGTCTCACTGTGACTATTATGTAAAAGCATTTAAAGAATGAAAATTCTATTTGACCATAGGCAATTTGGCTAAACAAAAATTGATAGAATGTAAGCTAGTCAAAATAAACTTTGTTCTAAAGGGGAAAAAAGTGGAGAGGGAGGCGTGGGTGGAAGTGTGGTGCTGGCAGCGATCATGAAGGACTTTGAATTTCTCATGGACGAATCTGGACTTTATTCAGATGATGACCGTAACTGTCCATAGAAAGAAGACTCTGGGGCCTGTGTGAGAAGGGGCTGAAATCTGGGAGGTGGAGGAGTGCCGGGGGCCTGGCAGGAGGCTGCCCAGAGCAGGGGGGTGGCCAGGAAGGAACCTTCCGGAGGAGACTTGGCAGTCAGTTGTAGAGAGGAGCCAGGGGAAGGTGATGAACGGGTCAAGCCACAGGTGGGGAGGATGCAGGCCTCAGCGAGGAGGAACGATTGTGAATGTGACCTTAGAGAGGCAGTGAGGGAGAGACACACCCAGCATGTCGGGGTGTCCAGCAGGGATTGAGTCCCCCGTCACGGCTGGTGAGGGGTGGTCATGCATAACCAACCCATTGTTTCTTTGGATCCTGTGGATCTGTTTGCTTTTAGATTATGTAATTTGAGGCTTCCTCTCAGTTGTTGCAAAGTTACACTCTGGATGATTAAAAATTGGGCAGAGTTGGAAAAGACTGGAAACAGACAGGGCTACTGGGGAATGAATGGGAGTTTCTGAGGATTTAAGACCGTTGGGTGTTTAGGGTTTTTTTTGGCCAATATATTTATCAATTGTGTTGCAGGGGTCAAATATTTTGGGGAGTGCCAAGATGAATTACATATGGTCTCAAAAAACTTGTAAACTGGACCTTTTTGACTTTACCTGTTTTTTTCTTTTCTTTTTTCTCTTTTTTTGTTTTTTGAGACAGAGTGTCACTCTTGTTGCCCAGGCTGGAGTGCAATGGTGCAGTCTCGGCTCACTGCCATCTCTGTCTCCCGGGTTCAAGTGATTCTCCTACCCCAGCCTCCTGAGTAGCTGGGATTACAGGCATGTGCCACCACGCCCGGCTAATTTTGTGCTTTTAGTAGAGATAGGGATTTCTCCATGTTAGTCAGGCTGGTCTGGAACTCCCAACCTCAGATGATCTGCTTGCCTTGGCCTCTCAAAGTGCTGGGATTATAGGCGTGAGCCACTGCACCCAGCCGCATTACCTGTTTTGACAATACCCATCTGCCTTTAAGATGCCCGAGTTTTGGTGCACGACAAGTAGGCAGGACTCCGGAGGGACTGAGAGTTAATTTTATCCTTGTAGATAATAAATGCATCTTGGAGGAAGGAAGAACACATATTTTAACTAAGTAGCAGTCTTCTGATAAGAATTCCGGCCATCGCCCAGGCCCCGCAGCTGTCTCTGCAGCCCAGCCATTCTGCCTGGCTATCTCCAAATGCTCCGTTTTGCACTCCTCTCTTGCAGGAACCAGTTTCTGGTTTCTCACCAGTAGGATGCGTTTCCAGGGTGATTTGCTTACTGAATTGGGGCCGGAGCCCGGGCGTGCAGAGGATCCCCAGGAAAGCGGCTTCAGAACGCCCCTACGTGGATGTGGGAGGGTTTCCCAGTCCTGCACTGGGAGCTGACATTGTTTTTCTTCTTAGAGCCGAGCTTTTTGCCTTTGCCCAGCACCTGGTTCTGTTAGCACCGCCAAGATCAGTCCTAATGAGCTTTGTCGTTTAAACTGGGGAAGGAAACTTTTTTCCTCTCATTTACAAAAAGGGGAATTTTAGCTCAGCAGCAGAAGGGTGGCCAGGAGGGAGCCAGGGGTCAGAGCAGTTGAACGCTGCTTCATAAATAGTAGCAATTAATGGGCCCCTGTAAAAGACAGGGGTGTGTGTGTTTGCTGTCTAGCATAGCTTCTCTGCGAATCGGAGCAACACCGAAATTAATTATAAAGCCAGCAAAGGATATTTTCTGTTTTCTGTTAAATAAGTATCATCCACGCAGGAGCACGTTCCACTCGGATGCATTTACACACATCGTTTCTTTGGAAGACGGTGTGAAACCAATTTATTTTCAGAACTTCCCACTGGGTCATGCTAATCACCACAGTTTTCAGCCCTTTTATGCAGAATTCAGGCTTGGGCTGGAGCGGAGAGCCCTCAGGCCCCTCATCCTTTCCTTCATTGCTCTGGGAGCTTTCCGTTTGCCTACCCTGCCCAAATCATTTCCTCCAGCGCTATCCACCAGGTTTTAATTTTTATGATGAGATTTACAAAGCAAACCATTCTGTTATTACTAATAACCATCGGAAAGGTTCTGCTTTGGTTTGCTGGGGCTCTATAGTAAATAACACAGACTGGGGGGCCTTCAACAACAGACATTGATTTTCTCCGAGTTCCGCAGGCTGGAATCCTGAGATCAAGGGGTCAGTAGTTTTGCTTTCTCCTGAGGCCTCCTTTCCTTGGCTGGCTGAAGGCTGCCTTCTCACTGTGTCTTCACACAGACGTCCTCTGTGCTCTCATCCCTGGTGTTTCTCCTCTCCCCTTATCAAGACACCAGTCCTGTTGGGTTAGGGCATCACCCTCATGTCCTCATTTAACCTTATTTACCTTTTTAAAGGCCCTGTTTCCAAATACAGGCATCTTTCTGTATTTGCAGGGATTGGTTTCAGGATCTTCTTTTGTTGTTGTTGTTGTTGTTGAGACAGAGTCTCACCCCGTCTTCCAGACTGGAGTACAGTGATGCAATCTTAGCTCACTGCAACCTCTGCCTCCTGGATTTAAGTGATTCTCATGCCTCAGCTCCCCGAGTAGCTGGAATTACAGGCATGCGCCACCATGCCCGACGAATTTTCGTATTTTTAGTAGAAACGGGGTTTTGCCATGTTGGCCAGGCTGGTATCAAACTCCCAACCTCAGGTAGTCCGCCCACGCGGCCTCTCAAAGTGCTGGGTAGGATCTCCTTCAGATACCAGAATCCAAGGATGCTCATGTTCCTGGTAATAAATAGTGTCGTATTTGCCTATAACCTATGCATATCTTCCTGTACATGTTAAATCATCCCCAGATTACTTGGAATACCTAAGGCAATGCCTACCCATCACCTCACTCCTGTGGATTCGACTTAGTACTTGGCATGCAGCAAATTCAGGTTTTGCCTTTTGGAACTTTGTGAATTATTTTTTCCCCAACATTTCTGATCTGAGGTTGGTTGAATCTATGGATATGGAACCCATGGAGAGTCAACGGTACCATCTCACTGGGGCCAGAGCTGGAATTTTGGGAGAGGACACAACTTAGCCCGTAACAGGTTCTGAAACAGTTAATAGATTCTTCTTCTTCCACCTGCACTCGGATTCATTCATTCAAGACATACTCATTGAGTGCCGTCTGTGTGCTGGGCTGTTATGGACGTGCTAAGTATGTCAGTGAGGAACCATCCCTTCCCTCTGGGGCTTCCAAGCTTCTGGCAGATTCCATGCTCACTCAGTTCTGTGGGACTTCAGAGGGGATAAGTGCTGTGGGGACAGATAGCCTCAGGGTACAGGGATTGTGAGCTGCAGGTGGTGTGGTTATAAATGAGTCAGGCAGGGAAGCCTCTCTGAGAGCTGACATTTCGGCAGCATCTTAGAGGTCGAGGGAGTGTTATGTGGCCAAGGCCCCCGGGAGGGAACACACCTGTCTCTGCTGCTGAGGAACGGGGAGGAGGAGGCAGGTCAAGCAGAGGGAGCCGGGAGCTGCCTGATGGGAGTGGTGCCGGCCTCCTCAGGACTTTGATTCTTTCCTTTAGGAGCCGACAGGGAGCCTGAGTATATTTGGTCCTTGCTTTTGGGGAGCCTTCCTGTCCCTCTGGATTAGCTGCTCTGGAGAAGATGACAGCTTAGACAAGTTTGGGACAGAGATAGGGTACCCACCAGGGGGATAGCCCAGAATTAGACATTGGCGTACCAGGTATTTTAGGGCCGCACATGGGGGCTGGTGGTGAAGAATGAGGGCCCTTCTGTCATGGAACGCCTGCTGTAATGCTGGGCATGTCGTCTCCCCAGCACCCCTTCTCCCCATGACCTGTCCCCAGCTCTTAGCCACACTTTTCGGAAGTGAGAAACCACTTTCTGTAGCAGGAAGGCTGGATGGCAAGCAGAGAGTTCACTGCCTTGGACTCAGCAGGGACCCTAAATGCCTGACTCTGTTGAGACTCTCCCAGAGCTGCTCGGCCTCCTTGTCCCTACTTTCCAGCATTGGCATTCAGCATCAGCTGGAAGGCTGCTGTCCATCCCAAAGTGGAATCTGGAAGGCACACCTGGGATCGGGGCTGGCCGTGGCCACGCGGCCATCCTTCCTCTCTGTCCAGGTCCATGCTGGCCCTGTTGTTGTCCAGGGCATGCTGATGGAGCTCCTTCCAGGTTCCTGACGTGGTGCTGGACGCTGGACACACAGGGCTCAGTCACTTTTGAAATGACCAAGGGTTTGGTGCCTGGAAGGGGGTTCTGGAAGTGTTGTAAGAAAAAATTGGGCCTTGGAAAAGGGTGAGAAGGAGCCAAAAGGGCTGATCCCAGCAGGAGTCTGGAGGTGGGAGACTTTCCTGTGGTGACAAAGGAAACCCTATTGTAGCCTAGTGAGTTGGGGGAGAGTTTGGAGGGATGGGGGGTGGGGATAGGGTTAGGGGATTGTGAATGCCTGGGTTGGGGGAGGAGAGGGGTAGAGTTGGAATTAGGCTAGTTGGGGAAGCCTCTCTGAGAATGGGGGACATTTCTCTCTCTTTTTTTTTTTTTTTTTTTTTTGAGATAGGGTCTCACTCTGTCGCCCAGGCTGGAGTGCAGTGGCACGATCATGGCTCACTGCAGCATCCCAGGGTCAAGCAGTCTTCCCACATCAGCCTCTCAAGTGGCTGGGAACACAGGCATGTACCACCATGTCTGGCTAAGCTTTTGTACTTTCTTGCTAAAGACGGGGTTTCACCGTATGGCCCAGGCTGGTTTTGAACTCTTGGGTTCAAGCCATCTGCCTGTGGGACATTTCTCAAAGGGAGGTCTGTGGACTCTGCGAATCACGATCGCACACAAGCTGAAACTATGTCCACAGAGAGCACCCACATTTGATGATTTTCACGTCTGAATGGAAGGCATCGGTTACCTACATTGTAATTGGGAAATCTGAGAGCTTAAGAGGTGGGACTTCCCAAGGCCGTGGCAGAGACAACTAAGAATTTATACTGACCTCCGGTAGTGCACTGGTGGAATTTTCTACATATGCATTTGTTTATTCATTTATTCCCTCTTTCCCTTGCTCCCATGAGCGCAGCACTGTGCTAGGTGCTGGTAGGCCAGATACCGTTTCTGTTTTCCTGGAAAGTACAGTGGAGGGCATCACAGCAGCTAAGCGTGTGTGTGATGGCTGTGACAGCTGGGGAGGCCCAGAATGACCCCAGCTAGTCTGGGTGGCGAAGCAAACTGTAACCTGAGGCCAGTGGCGGGTGGGAATTGGGAGTTGACCTGGCCAAGAGTGTGTGGGAGGGAATTCCAGGCCGGGCTGGCGTGGGAGACAGGAGGCAGAGAGATTAGCAGGAAGGCTGAACTCCGCCAGAGGGGTGATGGTGAGGCTGCAGCAGGGGAGTATGGGAAGGAAGGGGAAGGGGACTGAGATTTTCCAAGGTGGAGGTGACAGACCCTTGGTGATGAATGAGGTGTGGGACTAGGGGCGGGGTAGCCGGAGGAAGTTACAGTGGGGCCACCTGTGGATGACGGTGCTTTAGGCTGAGCTGGGAGCCCCAGAGAGGAGTGGGGGCAGGGGGAGGTAACAGGCTGGGAAATGGCCAGAGGCATGCCGGAGCTCAGGAAGAGGTTCGAGCAGGACAGGCATTTTCACTCATGCGCAGATGGACAGTCATGAGAGTGCTGGAAGTGGACGGGTGGACATGTGCCTCCACAGCAGAGGAAGCCTTGGGAGAGAACCTCGAGGAGGCTTCATGGGGAGAAGCAGGAGGTGTGGGACTGGCAGAGCAAGGGAGGTGTGAGAGGTCAGCAGGGAGAGTGGCCTCCGGGTACCAGGGATCCTGGTGAGGGCAGTCATGGGAGTGGTGGGAGTGGGAGTCCGGGGCAGGGGCTGTCTGGCTTCTGTGCCTACCTGCTCCCCTGTACCAAACATGCAGAGCCTACTGATCACCACTCATTGATGGATGCTTCCAATGCTACAGACCTTTTGTAGATATTTATTTCCTCAACATCCCTATGAGGTAGGCACTATTATCCCTCTTGCATTATTTAAACAAGAGGGGAAACTAGGGCTTAGAGAGGTCCAAGGTACCAAGCGGCAGACCCAGGGTTTGCAGGGTTTGCAGCTTCAGAGCCTGTGTGCCCAGCTGCTGTTGCTGTGACGTCCCCAGACTGGGGAAGGGAGGAAGAGAGTGAAACAGGATCTATAAGACCTGGCTTTCGCCCTCAGTGAACAAATGCTAGCCCTTTGTTCTTACATTTTTACTCTTCTGCAGGGAATCCTGCAGAATTGTAGGATGCCCAGATGGTCTATTAGTCTTCTCAGGCTGACACAACAAAATACCATAGCCTGGCTGGCTTAAGCAATGGAAATGTACGTTTCACAGCTCTGGAGTCTGGAAGTCTGAGATTAAGGTGCTAGCGGGGTTGGTTTCTCCCAAGGCTCTCCCCTTGGCTTCTAGATGACCGCCTTTTCCCCGTGTCTTCACATGGCCTTTCTGTGCGGGCTCAGAGAAGGAAAGTGTTGGAGTCTCTTCCCCTTCTTATAAGGACATCAGTCCTATTGGATTAGAGCCCCACCCTAATGACCTCATGTAACCTTAATAACCTCTTTAAAGTCTCTTTTTAAATAGTCACGTTGGGGGTTAGGGCTTCAATGTACACTGTTCTGTCTATTGCAGATGGCAATCTTGAACCATTAAAAAGAATGGTTCAAGAATTATCCTCCCCTCCCCCAAAAACGGACCTAAAGCTCCATGACTCTTTTATAGTACAGGTTAATTATCCCTTATCTGCTTGGGACCGGACGTGTTTTAGATTTGGGATTTTTTAATTTTATTTTTTATTTTGGGATATTTGCTTGTGCCCAGTGGAGCACCCTTAATTCCAGGTGCTCCAGGAGCATTTTCTAGAGGTATCATGTTGATGCTTAACAAGTTTCAGATTTTGGAACATGTTGGATTTTGGGTTTTCAGATTAGAGATTGGAGATGTTCAGCCTGCATACACTTATACCTGGAACGCTGGCAGGTATATTTCAGGTGATTAATAAACATTTGTTAAAGAAGGAACGATTCATTTGAGTTTAGCATACAGTATTTATTGTATTTATTTATTTATTTATTTTTTGAGACAGGGTCTTGCTCTGTTGCATAGGGTGGAGTGCAGTGGTGCAACCTCAGCTCACTGCAGCCTCCGCCTCCCAGGTTCAAGTGATTCTCGCACCTCAGCCTCCCCAGCAGCTGGGATTACAGGCGCCTGCCACAATTATAAAAATAAATTTTTGTATTTTTAGTAGAGATGTGTTTTCACCATGTTGGCCAGCCTGGTCCTGAACTTCTGACCTCAAGTGATCCACCCTCCTTGGCCTCCCAAAGTGCTGGGATTACAGGCGTGAGCCACTGTTCCTGGCCAGCATACAGTATTTATTAAGAAACCAAAGTGTTCTGGAAAGAAAGCTTTTTTGGGGGGATAATTTCCATGTGAAAAGAAAACTCGGTTAATCAGGGTTTCCCATTCCCCGTGCGTTTTGATATTTACAACACGATGTAAAAGTGCTTTGACTAGGGAAAGACATGAACTTTCTAAAATACAGCACATTGTATAATGTGTAAAACATGTATGTATATTTCTGCGATATTAAAGAGGAGTCTCTTTGATCAGTTTTTTTTTTCTTCCTCTCACTCATATAGAAGATCCATTTTACATCTGACTTCTCATTTTGGAGATTGGATACATCAATACTTGACGTGTTTCAGAGTAATGAATTTTAAAGGCAGTGAAGGGTGATACAGGAAGAAGGGATGAATTTAAAATCCTGTTAACTCTGATCCTATGTAGATAGTCTCAGCTAAGTCAATATTTAAAGAAGATGAGAGACTGGCCTGATAGGAAGTCACTGCCTTGGGATTTAAAAGCAACTCTATTCCAGAGAGTTCGAAACACTGATACAGTTCAGCCTTCTTTTTTAATATGCTGAAACCACTGGTCAAGGAAATGCACATATTTTTCCTTAGCTCGAATGCTTTTTCATCCTCTCTACAGGTTGATTCATTAAAGTAAATTGGTAATGATAATAACAGTGCCAATCCAAGGAGCACTTCACGTGTGCCAGACATTGTACTAAGTGCTTTCTTTATGTACGTTATCTTAGGGAACTATTGGTTGATGGAAGTGTGTGTCATTACCGGGCACATTACTGGGCCCAGATGATTTTGTACATCCCTTATTCTAAGTAAAATTCTACATTGGATTTTTTTCTCTCTTTTTTTTTTTTGAGATGGAGTTTCGCTCTTGTTACCCAGGCTGGAGTGCCATGGCGCGATCTCGGCTCACCGCAACCTCCGCCTCCTGGGTTCAGGCAATTCTCCTGCCTCAGCCTCCTGAGTAGCTGGGATTACAGGCACGCGCCACCATGCCCAGCTCATTTTTTGTAGTTTTAGTAGAGACAGGGTTTCACCATGTTGACCAGGATGGTCTCGATCTCTTGACCTCGTGATCCACCCGCCTCGGCCTCCCAAAGTGCTGGGATTACAGGCGTGAGCCACCGTGCCCGGCGGATCTTTTTCTCTTAATGCCTAACAAAGGCCACCAAGCATGAATTCCATGATGGTTAGAAAATGACCCTTCTGATGGATTGAAATCCACATACATGGCTTCTTCCTCCTGTCCTGTGTTGGGGAGAGCAGCATTTTCCTTTCATGCAGGGCAAATTCTTTCTTCTCTTCCTCTCTTCCTTAGAGTTTCCTCTCTCTGTTTTTTCTATTTTTGGTATGGAGTATCGCTCTGTCACCCAGGCTGGAGTGCAATGGAGCTTTCTTGGCTCACTGCAGGCTCTGCCTCCCGGGTTCAAGTGATTCTCATGCCTCATCCTCCCAAGTAGCATGAGACTATAGGCATGCATCAACATTCTCAGATAATTTTTGTAGTAGAGACAAAGTTTCACCATGTTGTCTAGGCTGGCCTTGAACTCCTGACCTCAACTGATCCATCCACTTGAGCCTCCCAAAGTGCTGCAGTGACAGGTGTGAGCCACGGCGTCCAGCTGGATTTCCCGTCTTTCATTCAGTCTCTCCTGCATCTTGTATTTCTTTATCTCTGTAGCTGCTGCTAGTAATTTTTTGGCCTTGGGGGATTTCCATTGCTTTCTTATGAGCTTAGCTATTTATTTAAAAGTTGGTGCAGGGTGCGGTGGCTCACGACTGTAATCCCAGCACTTTGGGAGACCAAGGCAGGCGAATCACCTGCGGTCAGGAGTTTGAGACCAGCCTGACCAACATGGAGAAACTCCATCTCTACTAAAATACAAAATTAGCTGACCCAGGAGGTGGAGGCTGTGGCCGTTGCATTCCAGCAAGAGGGAAAATCCATCTCAAAAAAAAAAAAAAAAAGTTGGTTTGCTGATTTTATCCATCACCATTGATTGGTTGTTTTTCTGGCAGGAAAGGAGGGTGGAACTACCAGATTGTGAGAAATGCTATTCCTGTTTTTTTTTTTTTTTCTGAGACAGGGTCTCACTCTGTCGCCTAGGCTTGTGTGCAGTGGTAAGATCATAGCTCACTGCAGCCTGGAACTCCTGGACTCAAGTGATCCTCTCACGTCAGCCCCTCTAGCAGCTGGGACTGCAGGCACAAGCCACCACACCTGGTTTATTTTCGTGAGATGAAGTTTCGCCGTGTTGCACAAGCTGCTATTTCTTAATTTAAAAAAGAAATTGATGAATAACTCTTTCAACTGTCATCTCATATTACAACTGTGCTGTTCTCTTTCTACTAATTTTCCACCACTGCAGCACTTTCTACTAATCTTGCAAATATGGGGGAAATCTTTGGAAAACCGATTCCTTTGTAAAATTTTGAAAAGACTTGCAACTTGAATCTGTTGCTGAACCTTGGTTTTACTGATCTTTGACAGAAAGTTGTTGTTGTTTTTTGTGCTCATGGTGACATCCAGGCTTAGATACCCTTCTGAAACTCCCCATTCCCAGTCACACATCCACACCCATGGACTGAATTGGGAGTTCCCTGGCGACACTGGCTGGGGGCCTCAAGTGAATCGGCAAATGTGCAGCCTTGGTAAGAGCCATTGATTGGTGTGGTGCTATCGCTTCTGTTGCCTGGAACATGCTAAACTTGCTTATTTTACCGCCATTTGGTAGCAGAGATTTAATTTCACTCTGTAAAACTCTCCCGACTCGAGCAGTTTATTTTGCAGCTAGAGATCCATCATTGCACTGGGCTTTACCCAGTTGGAGTCAGCGTTAGGTCTGTTTTGCCTGCAAACCTCTGATTACTGTCAAATTGAATTAGACGTCTCCCTTTGCTGATCACTGATTGACTTTTCCTTAATTTCTCATTCATTTTTTTCCCCATTTCAGTTGTTATAGATGAAGTTGATTACATGGTTTTGTGTAATCAAGAATGGCATTCCATTTCAGTATTATCAGCGCCGAGCTTGTAAGTCAGGGGGTGGATGAAAACAACCTGGTAATGAGCTAGTACGAAAATCGAGAGGGAGTTCACTAGGAAATCTTCTCCCGGGTGAGGTAGCTTAAGGGCTCAGGGTTTTCATGGAGGGACGATTGACTGGCAGAACTTGGGAGTGAAGATGTCAGATGGTGGTAGGGCACTCACCAGCTGTGTTAGTCTCCTGCAGCTGCTGTAACAAATGACCACAAACTTGGTGGCTTGAAACAGCAGAAAGTGATTTCCTCACAGTCTGGAGGCTGGAAGTCCAAAATCAGTCTCATTGGACCAAAATCAAGGTGTCAGCAGGGCCACGCCTCCTCCAGAGACCCAAGGGGAGACTTGGACTTTGCTTTTCCCAGCTCCTGCTGGCTGCCGGCATCTCCTGGGCGTGTGGCCACGTTATTCTCTGTCTCCGTCTTCACTTTGCTTTCTTCTCTGCTTGTCTATCTGATCCCCTCTCCACCACTTTTTTTTTTTGAGACGGAGTCTCATCTCTGTCACCCAGGCAGGAGTGCAGTGGCTTGATCTTGGTTCACTGCAACCTCCGCCTCCCGGGTTCAAGCAATTCTTCTACCTCAGCCTCACGAATAGCTGGGATCACAGGCATGCACCACCACACCCGGCTAATTTTTGTATTTTTAGTAGAGACAGGGTTTCACCATTTTGGCAAGGCTGGTCTCGAGCTCCTGGCCTCAGGTAATCCACTCATCTTTGCCTCCCAAAATGCTGGGATTACAGGCGTGAGCCACCACACCCAGCCCCCACCCTCTTTAAAGACACTTCTGATGGCATTTAGGACTCCCGGATAATCCAGGGCAGTCTCGCCATCTCGAGACCATTCACTTCATTGTGTCTGCAGAGTCCCATTTCCCTAATTAGATAACGTTTTCAGATTCCAAGGACTAGCATTTGGGCTCATCTTTGGGAGGCCATTTTTTGGCTTATCGCACTGGGCCCGCTTCACGGAAGGCCTTGGTACGATGGCCCAAGGCCAGGGCTGGACTGAGTGGCGTGAGGATGAGGGCCTGGAGGGGTTTCCAGTGGGTATTTCCCCAGCACCCTAAATCACCTCATTGCCTTGTCTTTTCACCTTTAGGAAAGGGAGGAGGATGGGCTGGAGGAAGAGCAAGCGGTGAGGGAGTGGGGAGAAGTGCTTGGAAATACTGCATTTGCGCAAAGTCGGACGGTACAGGAAGAACTGCCCGAAGGAAAGCCTGGCGTGCACCCCTAAGCCTGGCATGTTGGAACCAACACTAATTGTTAGGATGACTGCAATCGTACAGCTGTGATAAAGAGGTCCAGACTCATGGAAAGAGCCACCAGGGCTGTTCCTTCTTTTCGGGGGCGTCTGCAGTGTAGACGTTTGCTAACTAGTTATGAGCTTTCTAGAGTTCTACCTTGACAAAACTCTTGGAAGTGCAAAACCCTGGTATGGGCTGATTCAGCCCAGGGAGTGGAGCCTGAGAGAGAGTTTGTGAAGACTTTGCTCCCTGTGGGTCTCATGGATGTGGGGGAGCAGAGGGGATGGTGGAGTCAACGAGGAATTGTCAGAGGCTCCTGCGACTACATGGAGGGGCTCGAGTGAGGAGGAGAGGGAGGCTGCCAGTGAAAGGTGGCGTCGTTCCCCACCGCCAAGGAGGGTCTCTTCATGCCTGGAAATGCATCCCAAAGGCCAGCATCAGATAGACTCCTTTCTTATTTTTTCAGAGAAGCTGTTTTTTTCTTGTGGCCACTATAACAAATTACCACTCTGGTGGCTTAAAGTAACAAATTGATTCTCTCACGGTTCTGGAGGCCAAAAGTCTAAAAAAAGTAATGGCAGAGCCATGGTCCTGCCAGAGACTCTAGGGTAGGATCCTTTCCTGCCTCTTCTGGCTTCTAGTGGCAGCCAGCATTCCTCTGCTTGTGGCCCCAATGTCTGCCTCCTTCCTCCGGTGGCTGCTCCCTCTGCTTATTTGTGTGAAAGCTCCTTTTTTTCTCTATTTTATAAGGACACTTATGAGGACGTTTAGGGCTTACTCAGGTAATCTAGGTTAATTCAGTCTCAGAATTCTGCACTAAATCACTTCTGCAAAGACTTTTTTTCCAAATAAAATCACATTTACATGATCCAAAGATTAGGCCATTACTCAACCTGGTACAGACAATTAACAAGCTCAACAAGGTATCTTAAAAATAATCGTATGCTCTGTTAAAAAGGCAGATTGTATTACTGCTGGGATTTTAGACTTGTTTATTCATAGTACTTTTAAGAATTTCATTGCCAGAGGGTTTTTTAAATACTGCAACACAGAGTTGAGCAAAGACAATGCCTAATTGTACTATTCAGCATTCCTTCTCCATCTCCCTGAGGATGGATATGAAATATGTGTGTGTCTATGTGTTTTTGGAGGGTAACAGTTTACGAGCTGTTAGTTTAGCATCTCTTGAACTAGTTGTGGCCAGACACAGCCAGAGTGTAACTTTAACTCCTGTGGGCTGAGAGCATCGGCCGGAGCTGACTTGGGGTAGTGCAGGCCCCTTGCTGTGAGGTGTGGGTGGCAGGGGCTCTTCCAGCCTGTCTGGTCCCCTTGGGGGCTGATTGACTCTTTGTTACTCCCATCTTTGATTAAGGGCCTGAACCTCCCTATTAAAATAAGACTCTGGGACAGGTGCAGTGGCTCACGCCTATAATCCCAGCACTTTGGGAGGCCCAGGTGGGCAGATCACTTGAAGCCAGGAGTTCGAGACCAGCCTGGCCAACATGGCTAAACCCTGTCTCTACTAAAAATACAAAAATTAGTTCGGTGTGATGGCGGGCGCCTGTAATCCCAGCTACTCAGGAGTCTGAGGCAGGAGAATTGCTTGAACCTGGGAGGCGGAGTTTATAGTGAGCCACTACACTCTAGCCTGGGTGACAGAATGAGACTCCATCTCAATAAACAAGCAAACAAACAAACAAAACAACAACAACAGAAAACAGACACTGTTCTATAGAGGGGATAGTAGATTATGCTGTTTACAGCCATTTTTGCTTTGGCGATCCTGTCGGTTAGTCACTATTAGTCACTTACTGTTTATAAAGTGCTGTGTGTCGTGAAGGGGGAGTGGTTAAGCCATGACTGTCTTATAGCTTACCGCTGATTCTGATGTGTAGGGAAGGAGGGTGCAGGGGAATTTCTCTGGAAGGGAGGTTAGCCTCTGAATGACTTGGGGTCTGGGGCTTGAGTGGGGCAAGGGGGTGGCTGGAGCACTAGGAGAGTGACAGAATGCATGTCCAAGGGAGCGAGGAGACATGGCCAGGAGGGAGAGCTGGGAGGACTTGGGGCTGGGTGGTGGAGGGGCTGATGAAGATGCTTGGCTGCTCGCGTAGGCAGCAGTGAGCCCTCAGGAGCTTCTGCAAGAGATCAGAGCTCCAGACCCGCTGATTTGGAGGCAGAGTGTAGAGTGAATTCAGGAGGCTGGGAGGAGCCTCAGGAAGAGGTGATGTCCATACCTTAGTCCATGCTGGTGGCGGCCAGACTTTGATTCATTCACTATTTTGTTTAATTCAAAGTTTGCCTTTAGTTTGGACTTTTTTCTCTTTTTTGTTTTCTCTTTGTTTTTTAAGGCTTTTTTCCCCCAGCTTTATTGAGGTTTAATTGACAGATGACCGCACGTGCTTACAGTGCACAGCGTGAGGCTCCGGTCAGTGGGCACGTTGTGAAATGGTTCCACAGCCAAGCTCATGCACACATCCGTTACCTCACAAGATTATCATTCTTTTGTGCGTGTTGAGAACATTAAAAAGATCTCTCTTGGCAGTTTTCTTTCTCTCTTTTTTTTCTGAGACGGAGTTTCGCTCTTGTCGCCCAGGCTGGAGTACAATGGCGCGATCAATCTCGGCTCACTGCAACCTCCACCTTTCTTCCTTTCTTCCTTCTTCCATTCTTCTTTCCTTCCTTCCTTCCTTTCTTTCTCTCTTTTTCTCTTTCTTGGTTCAAGCGATTCTCCTGCCTCAGCCTCCTGAGTAGCTGGGATTACAGGCTCCGGCCACCATGCCCAGTGAATTTTTGTATTTTTAGTAGAGACAGGGTTTCACCATGTTGGCCAGGCTGGTCTCGAACCCCTGACCTCAAATGATTCACCCACCTTGGCCTCCCAGAGTGCTGGGATTACAGGCATGAGCCACCGCGCCCGGCCTCTTAGCAGTTTTCAAGTGTGCAATACATTATTGTTAACGCTGGTCGCTCTGCTGTACATTAGATCTCAGACTTCCTTTTTTTTTTCTTTTCTTTTTCTTTATTTTTTGAGGTGGAGTTTCACTCTTGTTGCCCACTGTGGAGTACAGTGGTGCAATCTCAGCTCACTGCAGCCTCCGCCTCCCGGGTTCAAATGATTCTCCTGCCTCAGCCTCCCTTGTAGGATTACAGGCATGTGCCACCACGTCCAGCTAATTTTGCATTTTCAGTAGAGATGGGGGTTCTCCATGTTGGTCAGGCTGGTCTGGAACTCCCGACCTCAGGTGATCTGCCTGCCTGGGCCTCCCAAAGTGCTGGGGTTATAGGTGTGAGCCACCATGCCCAGCCTGTTTTTTTCTTTATCAGGAACTATGTCCACAAAATAGTATTTGAGCCCCTTACTGAAAACATGTATTCATCTGTATTTATTTACTTATATTTATTTATGTACTTGTACCTCTGTATATGGCGTATTGCACATAATGCGTATTGAGGGCATTGTGAAAAAGGCACAAAATATAATTACAAAAAAGAGAAATAAAGGGAAATGGGGAGTCCGCTGCGTTCCTCCTGCACCGGGAGGCTCCATAGCTGCGTGAGAAGGAGTTCCTGGGTGCTCGTGTCTCAGTTAATGACAGGGTGTCTGGGCGCTGGGGCAATGGTTGGAATGAACCAGATGGGTGGTTAGGGGAACAGAGAGGAAGGACAGGTGGCGAGGCAGCTGGCAGAAGACATTGACATCATGTGTTGATGTCAGTGACTGATCACATTAGAGAGGGGAGTGAAGACAAAAGAAAGAACAGGGCGGTTGGGTGCAGCGACTCATGCCTGTGACACCAGCACTTTGGGAGGCTGAGGGGGAGAATCAGTTGAGACCAGGAGTTCAAGACAAGCCTGTGCAACATTGGGAGATCCCTTTCTACAAAAAGAAAAAAACTAGCCAGCCATGGTGGTGTGTGCTTATAGTCCCAGGTCCTGGGAGGCTGAGGTGGGAGGATCGCTTAGGCTCAGGAGTTTGAGGCTTCAGTGAGCCATGATTGCACCATGTACTCCGGCCTGGGAAATAGTGAGACTCTGTCAAGAAAGAAAGAGAAAAAGAGAGAGAGGGAAAGAGACAGAGAGAGAAGGAAAGGAAGGAAGGAAAGGGAGGGAAGAGGGAAAGAAGGAGGGAGGGAGGATGGAAGGAAGGAAGGAAGAAGGGAAGGAAGAAGGGAGGAAGGAAGAAAGGAGGGAAGGAAGAAGGGAAAGAGAAGGGAAGGAAGGGAGGGAGGGAAGGAAGGAAAGAAATAAGGAAGGGAGAAAGGGAAGGAGGGAAGAAGGAAAGAAGGAAGGGAGGAAGGAGGGAAGGAGGGAAGGAGAGAAGGAAAGAAGGAAAGAAAGGAGGGAAGGAAGAAGGGAAAGAGAAGGGAAGGGAGGGAGGAAGGAGGGAAGGAAGGAAAGAAATAAGGAAGGGAGGGAGGGAAGAAGGAAAGAAGGAAGGGAGGAGGGAAGGGAGGAAGGAAGGAGAGAAGGAAAGTAGAAAGGAAGGAAAGGAGGAGGGAAGGAAGGAGGGAAGGAGAAAGGAAGGGAGGGAGGGAAGGAGAAAAGGAAAGAAGGAAGGAGGGAAGGAAGAAGGGAAAAAGAGAAGGGAAGGAAGGGAGGGAGGGAAGGAGGGAAGGAAGGAAAGAAAGAAGGAAGAGAGGAAGGAAGGAAGGAGGAAAGGAAGGTAGAAAGGAAGGAAGGAAAGAAGGAAGAAAGGGAGGGAGGAAAAGGGTGAACACCGCGGAGAGGTGACTTCCCCTAAAGGAAAGAGGACTGGAGACAGATGCGGATTTGGGGTAGAAATGACAATCCTCCCTTCCCTTCTGTCCCTCCATCCTTCCTTCTGTTTTTCCCTCCCTCCCACCCTACCTCTTGTGACAAGTTGATTGTGGGGGAAATGCCCCAGGAGGAGCTTCCTGGGGGTGGGAGAGATGTGACTGTGGAGTAACAGCAGAGGTTGGGTCCTGACAGTGGTGGCTGAATTTCCCTGGGAGTGATTCAACAAGGCAAGGAGGTGGACCCTGGGGCTCGAGGGCCTGTGCAGGGCAGAGAGAGGGTGGGCAAGGTGACGGGTGCTGCATCTTTGGGCAGTGCCCTGCAACTGTACCCTGGAACTAAGATTGGGGCCAGCTTTAGCTGTTTCTGAAGTGGTTGGGGGTCCTCAGATCTGGAGGGAGATGATGTTGAGTCCTGAGAGGGACTGGGAAGAGTCCTTTGCTGGAGGAGAAATTGTTATTTCATCTTCCCATCCTGCAGAAACAGAAGTTGGACATTAACCCTGCACTGTGCCTTCCAGACAGCCATTCAGACTTTCTTAGATAAATTCCATTGTCTTCCCTAATAACTGGACCTTTTGATTTTTTCCTAATGTTATATGTGTGTATGTGTGTGTGTGTTTATGTATACATATATATGTGGTATATGCATAAATATGAATGTGTATATATATTTTTTTTGTTGATGCTGTTTTACATTTTTATTTTTACTTTTTTTGAGACAGAGTCTTGTTCTGTCACCCAGATTGGAGTGCAGTGGCGCGATCTCGGCTCACTGCAACCTCCACCTTCCTGGTTCAAGCGAATTCCCCTGTCTCAGCCTCTGGAGTAGCTGGGATTACAGGTGCACGCCACTGCGCCTGGCTAATTTTTTTTTTTTTTTTTTTGCATTTTTTTTTAGTAGAGATGGGGTTTCACCATGTTGAAACCTCGAACTCCTAACCTCGTGATCCGCCCGCCTCAGCCTCCCAAAGCGCTGGGATCACAAGCGTAAGCCACCGCGTCCAGCTGATACTGCTTTAAATAAGTTGTTTCTCTTGCTGCAGAGAAATAGCTATGCATTCTCCCTGGATTCTTGAGAGTAGCCCAGAAATCACTATTGTTTGTCACATCTGATAACAGGTATGATCTTGGTTTCTCCTTAGGTGGCCATAAAAGTCATCGATAAGAAGAGAGCCAAAAAGGACACCTATGTCACCAAAAACCTGCGGCGAGAGGGACAGATCCAGCAGATGATCCGCCACCCCAATATCACTCAGCTCCTTGATATTTTAGAGACGGAAAACAGCTACTACCTGGTCATGGAACTGTGCCCTGGGGGCAACCTGATGCACAAGATCTATGAGAAGAAGCGGCTGGAGGAGTCCGAGGCCCGCAGATACATCCGGCAGCTCATCTCTGCTGTGGAGCACCTGCACCGGGCCGGGGTGGTCCACAGGTGAGGGCCTGGCCAGGTGATGATCGCCGACTGCGCGCTCCATGCATGGCGCTATGCTTCTGCACTCTCTGAGCCTCAGAAAGGCTGAGCAATTGCAGTCTGTTTTACAATTTTTCTACATTTTTATTTTATTTATTTCTTTATTTTTTTGAGATGGAGTTTCATTCTTGTTGCCCAGGCTGGAGTGCAATGGTGCAGTCATGGCTCACTGCAACCTCTGCCTCCCAGGTTCAAGCAATTCTCATGTCTCAGCCTCCCAAGTAGCTGGGATTACAGGTGCTTGTCACCACACCCAGCTAATTTTTTTTTGCATTTTTAGTAGAGACAGGGTTTCACCATGTTGGCTAGGCTGGGTTTTTATATTTTTATTCCATGGAATTGTTTTGTGAGTTGGGTTAATGCCAGTGTGAGGGTTAAAAGAGTAGAATCTGAAGCCGGAGTGATTGGCTTGCAACCTGGCTCCGCCCTGTAATAGTTATGTGACCTTGGGCAAGTTACTTAAAAGTAACTTGCTAGGGAGGTTCCTTTTTTTTTTTTTTGAGATGGAGTCTTACTCTGTTGTCCAGGCTGGAGTGCAGTGGCGCGAACTCAGCTCACGTCAACCTCCGCCTCCCGAGTTCAAGTGATTCTCCTGCCTCAGCCTCCCTAGTAGCTGGGATCACAGGTATGTGCCACCACACCTGGCTAATTTTGTATTTTTAACAGAGACAGGCTTTCTCCCTGTTGGTCAGGCTGGTCTTGAACTCCTGACCTCAGGTGATCTGCCTGTCTCCATCTCCCAAAGTGCTGCAATTACAGGCGTGGGCAACTGTGCCTCGCCAAGCCTCAGTCTCTTAATCTGTAAAATGGGAATCATAATGACACATCTCTCTCAGTTGGAGTAAGGGTCAATGAGTTAATATATGGGAAGAGCTTGAGACAGTGTTTGGTACCTAGTAGGCATCAGGTAAGTGTTAGCTGCTTTTCTTATTTGCATACTCGTGAGACCAGTTGCTTAGGCCTAAAAGAGCCAGTGTTAAGATGGCATGAGATTATTTTTCACTTAGTGCCAGGGATGTTGGTGCTTTCATTGTCTTTGCTTTACATATGGTAGCCACTCAAGAGCTGTTTTAGTCAATGTTTTTTTTTTTGAGACAGAGTCTCACTCTGTTCCCCAGGCTGGAGCACAGTGGTGTGATCTTGGCTAAATTAATAACTATATGTACTATAAAAGCCACAATTTGGAAGTATATAATCTAGTGTTTTTTAGTATATTCACAGAGCTGTGCAACCATCACCACCTAATTTTACAATTTTTTTTTTTTTTTTTTTTTTTTTTTTGAGACGGAGTTTTGCTCTTGTTACCCAGGCTGGAGTGCAATGGCGCGATCTCGGCTCACCGCAACCTCCGCCTCCTGGGTTCAGGCAATTCTCCTGCCTCAGCCTCCTGAGTAGCTGGGATTACAGGCACGTGCCACCATGCCCAGCTAATTTTTTGTATTTTTAGTAGAGACGGGGTTTCACCATGTTGACCAGGATGGTCTCGATCTCTTGACCTCGTGATCCACCCGCCTCGGCGGGTGGATCCTCCCAAAGTGCTGGGATTACAGGCTTGAGCCACCGCGCCTGGCCCCCAATTTTACAATATTTTTATTACCTCCCCCCCGAGAAGAAGCCCTCTACCGATTAGCAGTCACTTCCCATTTCCCTCTTCTGCCAGCCTAGGCAACTACCAATTTACTTTCCATCTCTGCGGATTTGCCTATTCTGGCCATTTCATATAAATGGAATTATATAATACGTGGTCTTTTGTGACTGATTTCTTGAATGTAGCACAATGTTTTTCAGATTTGTCCAAGTTAGAACATGTGTCAGTGTCTCTTTCCTTTTCATGACTGCATAATGCTCCATATATGGATATACCAGAATTGGCCAATCCATTTGAGTGGTTCCCACACTTTGGCTAATATGAATAATACTGCTCTATGCCCTGTTTTCACTTACCAGAAAACTAGAGTCTTAGGAGTGGAATTGCTGGATCATATGGCAGCTTTCTCTATCCTTTCAAGAAACACATATTTTGAAAAAATTCAACATCTAATGATAAATCTAATTTTAATTTTAATAATGATAATCTAGTTCTGTTTTAAAGCCTTTCCTTCCCTCCCCTCTTCCTTTCCTCCCTTCTTCCCTTCCTCCCTTTCTCCCTTCCCCCCTTCCCTCCTTCTCTCCTTCCTTTCTTTTCTTTCATTCCTTCCTTTTTGAGATGGAGTCTCACTCTTTTGACCAGACTGGAGTGCAGTGGTGTGACCTCAGCTCACTGCAACCTCTGCCTCCCAGGTTCAAGCGATTCTCCTGCCTCAGCCTTCCGAGTAGCTGGAGCTATAGGCATGGGCCACCGTGCCCAGCTAATTTTTGTATTTTTAGTAGAGATGGGGTTTTGCCATGTTGCCCAGGCTGGTCTCGAACTCCTGAGTTCAAATGATCCACCCTCCTCCGCTTCCCAAAATGCTGGAATTACAGGCATGAGGCCCTGCGCCTGGCCAGGAAAGCCACTTCTTTTCTGAACAGTGACGAAAGCAGCTCTAGGCCTTGACTTAGAACTTAGACTTTAGAGACTTCCAAGGTAGAGAGAGCTGTCTCCTTACTAACGGGATGGGCGCTGTGGGATGCTCTCATGTCTAACCTGGGGGAGGTCCATTGTCCAGGGCTTTTCTAGGGCCAGCCTTGGCTGGGCACCAGTCAGGCTAATCATTTCCTCCTCACCCAGGAGAGAGAACCTCTTCACATACGGACGCAGTCACGCATGTTGTTATGAGATCACACTTGATTAGAACTCTTTGGGCTTAGATTAGCAAGGAAGAGAACATTCAGAAACTGTAAGTGAATCACACTATTTTCGGCTCTTTCCAACAATACCCTTGGGTAGCCGGAGGTGTCATAGCTCTGCCATTATTAGGAAAATGATAGTCGTAAGTGTGCCTGGCTCTGTCTTTGTTTATTAAGATGACAAAGGCAGAAACCTCACAAGTGAATCAGCTTGGATTACCGGCTCCACAGGTCACAGTTGAAAACGGAACCAGGCCTGGGAGTGGCAGAGCTTTCTGTGGTACTTGGGGTGCTTTTCCAAGGGTTTTGTGCTGTCAAAAATAAGATGAGCATCAAGCTTCTCAGGATTGTGAGAACAACAAAGAAAACCCAGTGAAAGCTGTGCCTTGCACACTGGCCTCTCCTGCAGGAAATTCTCAACAGCCCTTTTAAAGTAATATTAACCAAATCCAATCCCTCTCAGCGCAATTACTGTCAGAGTGTCAAAGCAATGAATTTAATAATGTTTCAATAGCAAAGACGGCATGCTTTTTCTTTCTCTGATCTCCAGCTTTTGTTGCTTTTGCCTCTCTCTCTTCGGGAATATATTTATAATCCAATAATGGCAAGGGCTCAGATCTTTTAAGGTTAGAGAAGACTGGAAATACAGGCACGATTTAGGAAGATTTTTTTCACTTTTCCCTCTAAAAATCATGTTAACGTGTGTCACCGTACACGGACATAGGTGATGAGGTGGTTGAGACCTCACATTAAAATGCTTGTTTAGAATATATTCACAGTGGCTTTAGTGGAATGTCTTGACTTTCAAAGACTCTATACCACTAATTTTGGGTGTTCGTATTTCAGCTGACCATTGGTATGCTTTTTACTGGAGCGCTTTCCCATAACGAATTTTCTCCTTGATCCTGCAAAGGTGGAATGAATTTCATAAATTATTTTGAGGTTAGGTATTTCAAATGAGTAAGAGTATTGCATTTCAGAGAGGCCCTGGGGTCCCTGGTGGGAAGATTTCTGAGTAAATACATTGGATCGTGCAAAAGGATTCAGGGTGATTTTTTTGTGGCTATATGTATACAGTGATTTAAAGGGCTTTTCTGTGTGTGTGTGTGTGTGTGTGTGTGTGTGTGTGTTAGGGGATGCTTTTTTTTGAGTTCCTGGCTGGGCGCGGTGGCTCATGCCTGTAATCCCAGCACTTTGGGAGGCTGAGGCGGGTGGATCATGAGGTCAGGAGTTCAAAGTCAGCCTGGCCAACATAGTGAAACCTTATCTCTACTAAAAATACAAAAAATTAGCAGGGCGTGGTGGCACATGCCTGTAATCCCAGCTACTTGGTAGGCTGAGACAGGAGAATCGCTTGAACCAGGGAGGTGGAGGTTGCAATGAGCCAAGATCACTCCACTGCACTCCAGCACAGGCGACAGTGCAAGACTGCGTCTCAAAAAAAAAAAAAATGCTATTCCTGATTAGGCTGATATTATGTTGTTGTGTTATACTCAGCCTAATGCTAGCAGAGCCCTCATTTCCTGTGGCATTAAATTGAAATATTTATTTATCCTTCTAGAACTATTTAAACATCATTTAAAAGAAACAATAAATATTGCAAGTAGATTTTTTTTACAAAGGAAACTAAGCATGTATAAAGCAGATTCACTTTGCTGGCCGAGAGCATCCTCTGAGATGGACCTGCCACAGCCTCTGTGTCTAGGGCTGTTGTTCATTCTTACAAAGGTAGAGTTTGGTCTAACTTCTTTATTATTCCATGTTAGAATTGCCTAAGCTTCTCTAAAACATAATGAGTTGTTTTTCCTTCTCCCAAACGTGCTCACCCAGCAGGATGCCAAAATCTGATGATTTGCCTATTGTATACAGAGCATCAACTCTTAACATGAATCACTCAGAAGCCGATTCTGCTGAGAGGCTAATTTGAGATTCATGTGTTCATTCAAAATAACAAAGTCCAATCAAACTGTACAGATAACACACAACAGGGTAATACAATACCCCCATCCCTAAGCAGAAAGAGAAAAGCCATGGGGCTGCAGGACCAGGAAAAAGACACATGATCAAAGGGAGCCCAAGCCTGAGTTGGGACGTGTGTCAGCGCCGTGGCTCCCGGGGTGTGACCTTACCCATTCATCGATACGAGGAAAGGGCTCTCTGCGCTTAAGAGGAGGACAATGGAAGAGAGGAGGCCCTTCTTTGTTCTTTTGGGCCTGACAAGAAGCAGGCACAGCCTGTGTTGGTCGGGGGTTAAGAAGTTCTGTTAACTTGCAGGTTTTCTTGGAGAGGAGAGAGAGGGGACGGCAGATGAGAGGGGAATGATTTCTGCTCATATCCAGGAGCTGGGTGGAATCCTACAGTCTTCTGCTGAGAGTGAGCACATATCTGGAGGCACCAGTGATAGCAAAAGTTGTTTGTTTGTTTGTTTGTCTGAGATGGAGTCTTGCTCTGTCTCCAGGCTGGAGTGCAGTGGCGCGATCTCAGATCACTGCAACCTCTGCCTCCTGGGTTCAAGCAGTCTTCCTGCCTCAGCCTCCAAAGTAGCTGAGAGTAGAGGCACACGCCACCATGCCTGGCTAATTTTTGTATTTTTAGTAGAGACAGGGTTTCACCATGTTGGCCAGGATGGTCTCGATCTCTTGACCTCATGATCTGCCTGCCTCGGCCTCTCAAAGTGCTGGGAATACAGGCGTGAGCCACCGCACCCAGCTGGTGACAGTAACAGTTTTGTGTTTAATTGGGTTTAAAAAAGTAGCATTGGAAATGTGAGCTCTTGCAAAGCTCCAGCCCAACAGCTTCATGGATTGGGATGTACAGTGCTTCGCAAGCCAGATCCCCTTGTCCACATGCTGGTTTGACCACTCCAAAGTGGCACTGGACAAATCACTAAGGCTTTTGTGCCTGTCTTTCCCTATCTACACAACAGGGAAAATAGATTATCCACTTCACATGGCTTTGGTGAGGATTAGACAAGTCAGTCTGCCTAAAGTGCTCAAAACTGAGACGCCGTGTAAGGCCTGAGTCCATGTTCTCTGTAATTACTAGAGTCCCACCCATTGATTTTATCCATGGGAAGTTGAGGCCCACAGTTCTCCATGCTTAGGGCCCCACAGCTGTTCTCTGCTTGCACTGCCCTTGTTATCTTTGGCTGAATTCCACTCATCCTGCAGGTCCCAGCTCCAGGCTCACCCTCTCCGGGAAGCCCTCCAGGCTGGGCCCCCTGGCCATAGACTCCCCAGCATCCTCTGCGTTTCTTTCTGAGCCCTTATCCCATGCTTACTTTTCTCTATCTGCCTTCTGCACAGGCCATAGCTTAGCCAGTGCCCAGGTCTGTGGGCACACAGTAATACTTTGTTGAATGAAGGAAGGAAAATTGAATAAATACAGCTTAGTGTCAGAGTTTGCACTGGGATGGAAGCTTCCTGGTAGCCAGTCCTATGTCTTGTAATAGTCCATATTCTTCCTGGAATTTCAATGGAGTTTCTTCACTGACTTGGTGTCAATTTGTTTATTTTTTAGGTCGCAATTTGTAGAGTGGCATCTTTCTGATGAATAGTTCTTTCAGTTTTATAAACAGAATTTGTTTCTGGAACATTACAGGAACTCAATAAAGGTTTCATTTTGAATAAATAAATCAGGTACATGGATAACACATTATTCTTGTATTTTACCAAAATACCCATTTGTAAATAAATCAAGGATTTGCAAATCATTTGCTTTTAACACAGCACTTTTGAAGATAAGACCTAACCAAAAATATCATGTTCCCTGCAAAATGCCTGTTGCCTTGGGGAGTTACGTGCTTGGGGAGTTTGGGATGCTTTATTCTTAGTTTATTATTAAAATCCATCTTGAGACCATCCCCGTAAACAAAACTTTTTCCATCAAAACTTAATCCTGTCTGAATTGGGTCTAGCCTTCCCGGGGCCCCTTCTCTCTTACCTTTCGTTAGGCTGGGGGGGCATGACCCCCAATACTGTTTGCTTGTGGCCAAATTAATCACCTCTTTTAAGTATTTCCTGGAGTCTTTCCTCTTCACCTTCTCTTAGAATCTTTGACTTTAATTATCCTCACCTCCAGCCTCTCACCTCATAAACAGAGTGGTCTGCAAAGCACTCAGGAATACATCTTCTCACTTCCCTCTGCCAGGGGTCCTGCTGGGTGACCCTTCTCATGGTGGCTGGGCTTCAGGGGAGAATCAGAAGCTCAGAGATCTTAACTGACTTGCCTGGGTCTGTTTGGCAGGTCCATTAGAGAGAGCCAGACCCCAGCACCTGTCTTTACTCCCTTCCCAGGCCTCCTGGCTTGGCTGCCTGTCTTTGCCTGGCCTTCCCACTTGAGGTGTTCACTGGCTCTGCCACGTCTCAGGCTCTCCCCCTCTTCCCTCCTCTCCTGATGCTTCAGGGTTACACCGTTCAGTTCTTCACTTTCACCTTTGGACTCAACCCTGAGTGGCTCCCCCAGATGCTTTCCCAAGTTCCTGCCCCTCAGCCTAGACCTCCTGGGCTGGGCGTGGCCTGCAGAGGCCCAGGAGAGAGACCCTGCCTTCTCCTATCCCACAACTCTGGATGCATGTGATGCATGCATGCACACACACACAGACATACACCCACATGCCCATGGCCATATACACAGTGTACATGCTGACACATGAGAGCTCACACATATCTGTGTAAGCAACACATATGTGCAAACACATGTGTACATTCATACACACATGGATGTGTGGATGTGTGCACACACATGCACATACCCGCACATGTGTGCTCATATGCTCTCCCACATGCATGCACATACATGCACACTCACATGAACAAATGTCACACTTGCAATGTGCACACACAAACCCATGTGCACTTACACTCTCAGGTGTAAACACACACACACACACACACACACACACACACACACACACACACGCTCCTGCTTTCCACCTCCCCAGCACTGCTCCTGTCTGCCTCATTGCTCCACAGGTTGGAGCAGCTGCCTTTCTGCCCCCAGGGGTGGGGGGAGCACCTGTATGTTGCCATGGTAACAGGGCCCTCCCTGACTCTCCTCCCTCTGTCCAGGAGGGCAGTGACTCAATTTATGGCGGCCAGTCTCAGAACCTTCCAATTGACGATCTTGAAAGAGATGCAAGGAGAGTTTGGGTGGGTGGAGGGGCGGGGAAGGGGCTGCTTGGTAGCCTGTGGGTGAACCTTGAATGGTTAGTCATGGCCTGTGTGCCTGCTCATTCTTTTGAAAGAACTTGGAACAGAGGGCTGGGATTAGGGGATACCTAGAGTGTGTGGAGGAGGCTTCTCCCCTTAGGTCCTTTCCGGATCTCTGTAAAAACACCCTGTACACATCTCAACATCTGGTCTGTCTGGTGTGATGGGTCCCATTTGAGCATTTCTCCGTGGAACTGCCTAATGAGCGGAGAAGAGTCCCGAAGCCTTCTGAGTCCGAACCGCCATCCCTCTGGTGGCTGCTTCTCTGCTGGGCTCCCTGCTCCTGCTTCACGTGGCTTCTGGTTGGTATATCAGTGCTGCGCGTTGTTCCCAAGGCACCCCCTGGACCTCTGCGTCCTCACCCCCAGCACTGTCCTTACCCGCCCATCTTCCTGAGCTGCCTTCTTTTTTTTTATACAGAGTCTCACCCTGTCCCCCAGGCTGGAGTGCAGTGTCACCATCTTGGCTCACTGCAACCTCCACCTCCCAGGTTGAAGTGATTCTCCTGCCTCAGCCTCCCCAGCCTTTAGCTGAGACTGCAGGTGCCTGTCACCACACCCGGCTAATTTTTGTATTTTTAGTAGAGACAGGGTTTCACCATGTTGACCAGGCTGGTCTTGAACTCCTGACCTTAGGTGATCTGCCCGCCTCAGCCTCCCAAAGTGCTGGGATTACTTATTTCTTTTTATTACTGAATATGTCATTGTTTGGATGTACCAGAGTTTGTTCATCCATTCTCCTACTGAAGGGCGTCTTGGGTGCTTCCAGTTTGGGGAAAGCATGATTGAAACTTCTGTAAACATTTATGTCCATCAGTTTTCCATTCATTTGGGGAAATACCTAGGTAAAACTATTTAAAAAATGAGATTTTAGTGCCTTTTTTCCTAAAGTCAGGAGGAAAGTATCCCTCTTCCTTCTGGATAAGTTACAAAGGACAAAGCAGGAAGTGGACATAAATAAAGCCAAAGGCTATTGAATGTTCCTTTGTTTTGGGGGAGTAAGCACACTGATCTCTTGGACAGGGTCTCGGGAACAATGCGCAGCACCGATATACCAGCCCACCTTTCCATTCACTAGTGTGGAACCTTTAGGCAGTTGGATTGGTTGTCACTGAAATCTTTTAGAGGTCTGGACAGATAACCCAGGTTAACCAGGTTTGTTCTGTGCATTTTTCTTAGGGGATGGGAGCCGGTTATAATGGGATGCTGTGGATGACTATGAGTGGAAAGATAGTGACTTTGAGCTGATTTTATTTTTTCTCAGTTTGCCTAATTATTACATTTAATATGTCCTCCCCGGTTTTAGGACATTTCTTAGATTTTAAAAGCGTGTATTTTTTCTTTTGCATTTTCTCTTATTTTTGGTCTTTCATTTATATCATTCTTCTAATCATTGTGGTTGTTCTCTAGGCTTTTGTGGCCCCAGAATTACCCAGCTTAGTATTATTGCTCTTGGCAATTGCTGTCTTTTACCTTGCCTCTTTAGGATCTTTTTCACCACAGTATTTGTTCTGAACCAAATTTCTTCTTTAATGCTTTCGCATTCTTCCCAGGCAAAGAGGCTTAATTTCATTTGAAACAAACTGTAGCCTTCCTTTAGATTTAGATAGTGCTGCTGTTTATAATCAGGGTTCACGGAATGACAGTTTGGAATATTGCTGGCATACTATTTTATGTGTGCACATGTGTGTGTTAGAATTACCGTATACGCTTGGGTAGAAGTCAAGCTGATAGTATGTCTTCATTATCTTCAGAAAAGAGGAAGTGCCTCACAGAGTCCTTGCAAATCTCTCATGTTATAGGGGACACAATTTCAATTATAGTATTTTATTTTCAATAACAAAATACTCGTTGGAGAAGACACATAAACCTTGATTTGGCTTACTGATGAATTTGGGTGCCCTAGAAATCACTTGAGGAACCCAGTAGGAAGGAAGGAAGGCAAAAGCATTTTACGTGGCTTTAATAATAACTTCTTGCCGGATGCACTGGCTCACGCCTGTAATCCCAGCTCTTTGGGAGGCAGATCACCTGAGGTCAGGAGTTTGAAACAAACCTGACCAAAATGGAGAGACCCTGTCTCTATTAAAAATACAAGAAAATTAGCCAGGCGTGGTGGCACAAGCCTGTAATCCCAGCTATTTGAGAGGTTGAGGCAGGAGAATTGCTTGAACCCAGGAAGCGGAGGCTATGGTGAACTGAGATTGTGCCATTGCACTCCAGTCTGGGCAACAAGAGTGAAACTCCATCTCAAAATAATAATAATAATAATAATAATAATAGTAATAATAACTTCTAGAGGTATGACCTCATGATAGTGATAGTTTGAGAGACCAGTCTCAAAACAGTTCACTGAGTGATTAATTTACGGAGATTTTAAAAGAGTGCGTATGATTTGGAATAAGATTTCCAGCAAATACATGCAAATTTTAAAAATGTTTTATCTCAAATATCCAGTCACCTGAAAGATCATGTTACATTGAAACACTGCACAATGACTCAAAAAGTCTGGTGTGATGAGTTTGAGTAAAATTGTTTCATGAAATGTGAGCGTGGAAACAGTATTTCTTAAATTAAAACTATGTTAACATTTTAATATACGTTCTTAAATAGGATGATGCAGCTTCAAAGATAAGTGGTATAAATAGTCATCTAATAATTATATCGCATTCCTAAAAATTATACGTTTGTGTTTTCCAAAAACCTCTCACTGAGGGACAAGGTCTTCCTATTGGAAAAGCAAGGATGTTACCTTATATTTGGCGTCACCGTGTATTTGGACATGTATGATATCTTTAAAAGTCAGACACAGTTTTGAAGTATTCTGTGCATTGTTTCATTTGGAGTGAAGGGAGAATATACGATTCTTCTTCCTGTTTGTGGGAGCATTGGAATGGGGAATGTCTGTTTATATCCCCAGTTTGAACACATATCTCCCTTCTCAGCCAGCGCCCAGCCGTAAGGCTATTGGCAACTTTGAATCTGTTGGACACTTTTTAGAGCTCACCCTTTTTTCTGCATTTGACTCCTTAATTCCTTTTTTTTTTTTTTTTTTTTTTGGTACCTGGGTGTTTTTTTTTTTTTTTTTTTTTTTTTTTTTTTTTTTTTTTTTTTTTTTTTTAGACAAATTGATTGTTTATTTGGTAACAAGGAATAAAAAGAAATCCTTAATTCCTTTTTTTTTTTTTTTTTTTTTGAGACGAAGTGTCACTCTGTTGCTGGGCTGGAGTGCAGTGGTGCGATCTTGATCACTGCAACCTCCGCCTACCGGGTTCAAGCAATTCTCCTGCCTCAGTCTCCCGAGTAGCTGGGACTACAGGCGTGCACCACTTATGCCTTGCTAATTTTTGTATCACCACGCCCTGTTAATTTTTGTATTTTTAGTAAAGATGGGGTTTCTCCATGTTGGACAGAATGGTCTCAATCTCTTGACCTTGTGATCCGCCCGTCTTGGCCTCCCAAAGTGCTGGGATTACAGGCGTGAGCCACTGCGCCAGGCCTTGACTCCTTAATTCTTAACATCTTGAAATGCTGCCTTGGTGGTTCCTGTGACTACAGCCTGGCTGACATTCCCCCTGCCTACCCCTGCAACGGCTCTTTCCCAATTTGCTGTGAATACCAGTGTTCCCCGCCAGCCTGCTGGTCTTTCCCCCTAGTTCTCTGCCTTCTCCTTGATGACCTCATGTCCCTTGAAGGCTTCAGCTTCCGCCCATATTGAGGTTGAAAACTGGTAGCCTGCAGGTCATATCTTGCCTGTAAGATGGGGCTTATGGTTGTTTGAAATATGAGTTTGTTGCCAACATTTAAACATGGAGATCACATCCGGAACTCTGGCTTCTTTTGTCGAATGAGGTGAGCTGGCAGCACTGGTACTGAGCCGGGAGCAGCTGTCACTGTTAAGTGAGGCACTGCTGTCCTGTTTGCCACAGCCAGTCCTGAATGCCGCGCCTTTTTGTTTGGACATTGACTGTATCAGTTACCGTTTTTGTTTTAACATGATGACACCATTCAGTTCCTTACAATAGAGATAAGAGGAACATGAAACATTTCTCTTATTCAAAAGTGAGAAAATAAAAGCTGGACCAAGAATGGCATGTTTAAAAACAACAGGAGAGAGCATGTCTCATTCTCTCTCTCTCTCTCTCTCTCTCTCTCTCTCTCTCTGTGTGTGTGTGTGTGTGTGTGTGTGAGTGTGAGTATTCTTACATAGTTCACATTCAAGGTATGTCTGGGCTGGCAGGCTACAATTTAAGATTCCAGAGCTGATAATCATTGACCTAGATGGTTTTGATCCAAATATATCCTTTTGCCCACATAAATACGTCTGCTTCTGAAATCTCAAATGATCTCGTTGGTAACCTGGATTCATTGGTATTTACTGAGTACCTGGAATGTGCAGAGGTACTGGGGTACAGTGGGAAGCAGGGCAGACATGCTTCCTGCCTTCCAGGAGCTTATGGTCGCAGGTGCGGTCACCACAGGCACCTCACACTCAGCATGACCCTGGGCTCACTTCTCCCTACCACCTCGTCCCATCACCTCAGTGTCAATCCGTGCTGGTATCGCCCATTACCTGATTAGCAATGTTCATCCCATCTGGACCTCCCTTTAGCTCTGTAAAGCTAACATATTCTCGGGCGCAACACCAGGAATTAGGACACCGACATCTTTGGAGTCCATTATTCTGCCCATGATAATATCTGCCTGCTGAATAGATGAACTTAGCCTCACCTGCCAGTTTGTCATGATCCTTGAGCTGGAAACATGGAGGTCACTGGACTCATCAGTTAAGTTGGCTTTCACTTGTTTTGTTTTTTGTTTAATTGCTTCCCCAAATCTGGTGTTGCTCACAGTGTCACCAACCCAGGGCCACATTCGTATGGACAATTTCCCTGCCACTCAGGCAGCGCCATCTTGAATGATGTATTTCACTCTCGACACACAATGGTTCTGCTTAACTTCCAGGTTCCAGTTTAGGTCTTGCTTTTTCCAGAAGCTTTTCATGATCCCTTCTGCCCTCTTTGCTCTCTGTCATCTCTAAAATTCTTCAGCGTTTATAGTCTACAGCAATTAATTATTAATATTTCATGTCTAAAATATTTACTTGTTGATTGAGTTTTGGCAGAAAGCTTTATGGGTGGGTTAGAAGTGGCTCTAAAACCGGTTCATTTCCCTTCAGAAGCAAAATGTAATTCCATTATTTCGAATGCTTATCTGAAATGTTGTGTGGTTTTGTTTATTTCAGAGACTTGAAGATAGAGAATTTGCTACTAGATGAAGACAATAATATCAAGCTGATTGGTATGACTTCTTTTTTTAAAGCAAAATTATCTTTTAAGTGTTATGTTGTCAGTTCTCAGCTTTGAAAATTATCCATGGCCTTCCTCTAATACCCAGACAATATTCTAGATTGTCTTCTTTTACCTCTAATATTTAATAATGGTTTTTAGGATGAAAATTAATTTAAATAATAGCTTTAAAATTTAATTTTAATAATAATGTGAACCTAATTAGGAGGGTAAAAATACTATAACTCGGCCAAGAAATGGATTTCACAGCCACCAAATAAATATATCTTGGTCATGTGTTTCCTTGTCTCATTCAAACTATACCTTCTCCATAAATTCAAATGGAGCTGACCTTTTGTAGTTTTGTAGAGTTTATTTTTATTTGGATTAACCGGAAAGCTTTTTTTTTTTTTTTTTTT
>NW_016107356.1:2212501-2232053 GCF_001604975.1 Cebus imitator
TATTCCTCTCTCTTTTTTTCCCACCTCAAATGCAAGTAATTTCTTACACCTCAATGACTTGGAAAGACTTTATATGAGGGGAAAAAAGAAGGACCAATAGGACTTTGTGAATTTAACTTTTGTACCCAAGAAGGAACTTTTGTTTGGCAAATGCTGAAAGTCATTACAAGATTCTCCAGAAAACATCCTTAAAATGACTTATTAGATATTTTAGAATTACAGTCAGCTCCCAATTCAGTACCAGGCAAGAGGCTGCATAGACTCTGGATGTTAAACACCACTGATAGGTGTTGATGGATACACCTATTCGAAAATTAACTGTGAAGGGGAAACCAAGTTTTCCCCCAAAAGCACTTAGAAGAATCTATTCTTAGAAGATTCTTAGATAATTCAAAGGATTTTCTTTTTCTTTTTTTATGAGACAGAATCTTGCTCTGTTGCCCAGGCTGGAGTGCAGTGGTGCAATCTTAGCTCACTGCAGCCTCTGTCTCCCAGGTTCAAGCAATTCTCCTGTCTCAGCCTCCCGAGTAGCTGGGATTATAGGTGTGCACCACCACACCTGCCTAATTTTTGTATTTTTAGTAGAGACAGGGTTTCACCATGTTGGCCAGGCTGGTCTCAAACTCCTGACTTTAGATGATCTGCCCACCTCAGCCTTCCAAAGTGTTGGGATTACAGGTGTGAGCCACTGCACCAGGCCAATTTTCTTTTTGTTAAATTGTTTTACTATTGCGTTTTAGTTGTCTTGAGAGCCAAGTGCAGAAGCTGGAAAACAAGGCGCTTGTGTTGAAATGCTTGCAGTATATCTCTCTGGTCCTCATTTCTGGCATCCTGAGTGTTAAACAAAGGGGCTTCCTGATGGGGTAAGGAATAGAGGAAAAGAGTTTTTTGTTTTAGGTTCCCTGGCAGGCTGACCCCGGAACTGTTCTTTGGAAAATATGGAGGTGACAGTGACAGCGTTGTCCTAACAGCAGCAGAGACTGTAAGAGAACAGGCTTTATAACAGCGGTATCTATATGGCAGTAGAAGTTAGAATAGGCCAGGAGTGGTGGCTCATGCCTGTAATCCCAGCAGTTTGGGAGGCCGAGGCACGTGGATCACCTGAGGTCAGGAGTTCGAGACCAGCCTGGCCAACATGGTAAAACCCTGTCTCTACTAAAAATACAAAAAATAGCCACCTGTATCTGGTGGCTCGTGCCTGCAATCCCATCAACTCAGGAGTCTGAGGCAGGAGAATCTCTTAAAACCCAGCAGGTGAAGGTTGCAGTGAGCCAAGATTGTGCCACTGCACTCCAGCCTGAGTGACAGAGCAAGACTCCAAAATAAAAACTGTTAGAAGAATTCACTTCCACAGGGTGGCTTGCAGACTGAGGCTGGTGAGTCATGTAAGGTTGCAGACAGAGTTTCTACATCTCAGCTGGGCATTGCCCATCCTGTTTCTTCCCTTCCCTCTTGCGCCTCTGTCTCCTCTGTGCTTGGTCTCTCTGTTTTCTCCTTAAGTGATTACCCTAGGTGACCACTGACAGAAATGTCTTGTGGAATAAGCAATGGTAAAATGCACAGACCTTTTTATTGGTTGGATGTTTGCTCAGGGGATTCTAGAAAAACCAATCATCAGTGCTGCAGTCAGTGGATGCATTTATAAGGAGCTCACAGATTGGTTGAATACTCAAACCTCTTAGAGGAGACCTGTCAAAGTCAAGTGAGGAAATTATACACCTAAAGCAGAGCCCGTCCCTCCCCTCTTGCTGGGTGTGATGGTCACTCTTTGGGTGCCAGGAACCATTTTATTCAAATCCCTCAGAATCATTGCCTCTGCTGGCAGTGCCTGGATGGGCACTACAAAGACATTTCAGGTCTTTGGGACAAAATTGGGCCCTTCAGAAAGCAGGCTGGCTGCACCTGCTTGAAAAGAGGCAGTGATTGTTGGATTTCCCTTTGTTAACTTCGCCAATTTGGTTGCCAGTTCTCTCCTGACCAGTGAAAACTAAGAAGCCCTACCTCACACCTGCCCCAGAGAGAGCCCTACCTCACACCTACCCCGAGGGCTGGTGGATTAACTGCATTCTGTTAAGAAAGAACGCATTTCCTCACTCACTCAGAGAGATGAAGGCCCAGTCAGTGTCTTGTGAGGTTTCTTGCCCCTGGCTTGGGCAATTTGGATCAAAGATCTTCCAACTTCTGTCTTTTTGTGACTTGAAAGCTCTTTGAACCTTCTTTTCTTCAAAGGCATTACCTACTTGTTGTTTCAAAGGTGATTATAGCTATTATGATTGCCTATTAATAGTTTCTCTTTCTTTGAAAGAATTTGGTTTAAATAAATCTACTTAAGCCACGTTTCACATTAACTAGAATTACCAGGAGTAAGATTTGATTTAATTAGGATTTTTTTTTTTTCCCTTTCAAAAAAAGCGGTCTGATGTTTGGTAGGTTTAATCTTAAAATGGAAGAGCTGCAACTTAGAACAGTTTTGCACTTCAGTATTCCAAAGCAGGGCTCACTCAGGTGTTTTGTGAGGTTGGTTTTGCTGCTCTCAGAGAATTGGGTGGTCATTGGCTGATATATTTACCAAATCTAACTGAGGCAGACCCATGTGACATTGCTGGGAGGTGGCCTTCTCTCTAGTTCCACAATTCCAATTAGAGCCAGATGTGTACAATTTTAATAATTATATTTATGAATGTGAAGCAAACTGGTTGTTTCTCTACAAATGCGTTTTAAATGAAACCCTTTTGGCTCCATCAACATAAGTTTCCTAACATGCAGATGCTATCTCCTCCACCTCCCAAATCCTCCGCTAAGCTATGTTCTTGAAACTGCTCAAGATAAGGCCAGGCTGTTCCCAAACTTGCCTGGGATGGTGAAGGGCGATCTGGCTTCTTATCTTTCTTTCTCTGCCCTCTTCTGAGAACAAGTCATTCTTTCTGGTCCGGGCCAGGTGAAGAAGAACAGAGCAAGGCAGCCCTTTAGGGGTTAGGAACGGAGTCGGAGTCTTTTGCTTTGATCTCAGAAATTTAGAGATAATTTCGAGGACTCTGAGGACACTGGGGCTCCTGAACTATTATTGTCTTTATTTGATGGTGCTGTCTGTCACAGTAGGTGGTCTTCATGCATTTGTTTATTCCTTAACATTCTTTTAGGTTCATTTTCAAACTGAAAGCAATCAAACAACCCTCCAATTTAAAGCATGATATGATTTTTCTTCTCCTGAAGGACTTATCTTGGGCAGGGTTTGTGGTGTCTATGGGTGCTGGCTGGGTTGATGGGAAAGGAAATGGGGTGTAGGGGGAGGGTTGGGGTGAAGAGTCGGGGAGTCAAGGAGGAGAGAGGGATAGAGGTTAAGAGAGAAAAATGGAATCATAAAAAAACAAAAGAAAAGTTCAGTGTTTGAACATGCAGCATTCCTGGTTGGTTTGTTCGCCGTTCCCTCTTATTGTTAGGGCTGGAGTGTTTGGGTGACATTTAGAGCCTTTAAGAGCTTTCTGAGCTCCGCTTAGATGGGATTCTCTTTAGGAAGGCTTAACCCAATGACTTTTGGAAAACTTTTTGGCTGTGACATCTTGATCCATGGTGTGCGATTAACTTCACGGACCGGACTGTATTCCTCCTCCCCTGAGATTTCCTACAACGTTCCTTGCAGTAATGTGCCTTGCAGGTGGAGACATGTTAGAGTGAGGTGAAAATACAGTCATGAAACTAGACATAACACTGCCGATTGAGAAACTGCGAGAGTCTTGTTCAAAACTGGAAGCCTGTCTCTGCCTGAGCCCTGCAGCCTGAGTCTTCTGTTTGAGGGGGGTTGGACCATAATATTTATACTGAAGTTCAAAGGATGAACTGTGATCTTAATTCTGAGATCAAAAAAGATTAGGGAAAGATTCAGATGAGGGCATAACACTAACAGCTCTCTAATTACCTGTCAGTTTCAGTATCTTTAAGATCAAAAGATAAACATGGGGCAGGAGGCATAGTAGACCTGAAGTCTATAGATGCGTTGCACTTTCTCCCCCCTCTTCCTGGGTATTTTAATCATCCAGGAACAAAGCGGCGCCATGAGGTCGCTCTGTCTAGTTTGCATTGCCATCTTTCTGGTACTACTTTTCCAGCCAACATTCAGGGTTGTCTGAACTGCTGGGCATGTTTTTCCCCTCTTCAAGTCACTATGTGCTGCATGTCTTTGGGGGAATTTAAAAAAGACTTCCATGAAACGAAAACATTCAGCTGAAAAAGTCAACTGTAAATGGCTGGATTGAATGTCACTGAGGGTGACACAGGGAAAATCAATTTTCCTTCAATCTTCCTTCATCTTTTCCCCAGTTGGCGACTTGGAAGCTACCTCCAATCCCCTCTGCCTGTTCTTTCTTTCTGCCTTGGTCCTAGAAAGCAAATTCTCTCTTTTTTCCCCGGATGACTCATTTACAAGAGTGGATGGAAATAGGTTTTAGTGCAGCATGCCGTTCGCTCTAGCTGGCTTTTACAGTGAGGCCCGATGTCATGTGCTCTCAGCTAAGCCAGAGAACCACCACCTGACATTCTTTCGCCTTGAGCCTCATATCCAGAGGTTATGGTTTGCAGCTGCTACATTTTTCTTTAGATGCTAAATTATGTGTTAGCCTGAGAGAATGTTTCCTTTCCTGCTGCCCTTTTTATTTTTCCTTTTTTTCCCCCTCTTCATTTCCGCAGTTTTCTAATTCGGAGCTTTTCTTCTCCTCTCTTTGCAGACTTTGGTTTGAGCAACTGCGCAGGGATCCTGGGTTACTCAGATCCGTTCAGCACACAGTGTGGCAGCCCCGCCTACGCCGCGCCCGAACTGCTGGCCAGGAAGAAATATGGCCCCAAAATCGATGTCTGGTCCATGTGAGTTATCGAGCTTCTGAAAGTGACTGTTCCTCCTGCTGTCCACCGTGCCTGTCTTGGGAAATCATGCTTGAGTATTGATGGCATGCATTAGGTGACAGGCCGAGGGAGCATGTCGTCAGGGGTTCTTTGGTGCCTGCCTCTCTGCTCCTTCTCGTCTTTTCTGCACAAACTGTCAGAGTGGCCTCTACCAAAATTCACTGAGGGGCTGAGGAGAGAAGAAAACAACATCCTGCCCTCACAGAACCCGCATTCTGTCCTTGTGACTCATTTCTGTCCCCGTGATCATTTCTGCCCCTTCCTCAGCCCTTAGCTTCCCATTGCCCTCTGTGTGAAACTCCATCCTGCTGCCTGGCCTGTGCTCCTTGCGGACTTGTTCGCCCGTCTCCTGCCTCCCTGGGCGCTGCCCTGCCCTCTGCTCACAGTTCTTCAGACACATTAGCCTCCCTTTTGTGTCTCCCACCTCTGAGGTTTTTTTTTTTTTTGTTTGAGACAGAGTCTTGCTTTGTCGCCCAGGCTAGAGTGCAGTTGTGTGATCTCAGCTTACTGCAGCCTCCCTTTCCTGGGTTCAAGTGATTCTCGTGCCTCAGCCTCCTGAGCAGCTGGGATTACAGGTGTGCGCCACCACGCCCAGCTAATTTTTGTATTTTTGGTGGAGTTTTAGTGGAGTTTTTAGTGGGGTGTCACCATGTTGGTCAGGCTGGTCTCGAACTCCTGACTTCAGGTGATCCACCTGACTCGGCCTCCCAAAGTGCTGGGGTTACAGGCATGAGCCATGAACCTGGCCATTCACTTGTGATACCTGGAATGCCCTTTCCCAGCTCTTTGAATGGCTCGCCCATTCCCACATCCCAGTCCCAATCCAACGGCGCCACTGCCGAGACCATCTCTGAATTCCCTGCCAGAGAGTCCCCATACTCCCTTCTCACCCTTTTAATTTCCTCTTCACCACCTCTCACTGCCTGTCCTTTTCCTGTTCTAAATCTATTCCTCTCCTGTCTCCCAGCCAGCAAGGACTCTCCGCGGGTGGGGGGAATTGATTGGTCTGGTTCACCATTTTGTTCCCAGGGTGTGGTACAGGAAGGGCCACCAGGATAAGCATAATGAATATTTGAAGGATGACTTCTCAGTTGCATCACAGGTAGAGCCTGGGTCCCCCATGATCCCAGTGAGTCACCCCCTTTCAGCATACCTTGTAAGTGACAGTACAGGGTTAGCTCAGAGTCTTGGATCCTGGGGTAGGACTCAATCCTTTGCTGTAGGGAAAGGAGCTGGACACAGAGTGAGGTCCTGATTAAGATATAGGCAATGCGGTGGCCCACGCCTGTAATCCCAGCACTTTCGGAAGCTGAGATCAGGAGTTTGAGACCAACATAGAGAAACCCTGTCTTTACTTAAAAAATACAAAATTACCCTGGCATGGTGGTGCATGTGCATGCCTATAATCCCAGCTACTTTGGAGGCCAAGGCAGGAGAATCACTTGAACCCGGGAGGTGGAGGACTCCAGCCTGGGCAACAAGAGTGAAAATATATATATATATATATATATATATATATATATACACACACAAGAAGGGCTCATTTGCGAGAAGGGTGTGTTGATCCGGAGTATTTCTGGAACTCCCCTGCCTCTCTTCACTGTAACTCTCTTGTCCAGTTTGGCAGAAAAGTTAACCCTTGCTCAGTGTTTGATGTGTGTCAGACATCATGTCACTTAGTTTACACAAGGACTCAGTGCAGTCGTTACTCTCTATTGCCCTATTTTATGGAAGAAAAAACCCATCATGAGAGAAATGAATAAAATCTCCCAAGGTCAGAAAGCTGCTAAGTGGTGGAGTGAGATTTGAACCAGGCAGTGTCCTTTCAGGGTCTTAGGATACAGCCCCAGCTCGCCACGTGGCAGGTGGGGCCCTTGCTTGCCCTGTGGCCTTGTTGAAGGTATGCCCCCTTCCCATCCCTCCTCACCTATTCTCTGGCTAACTCGGCATTGTTTCCTGTTCCTGTGTTCTCTGAACACAGCCTGTGCCTGTTACATTCCAGCCCTTACACGCACAGATCCTTCGGCCTGGAACCCTCTCCTTTTCTGTCTTGTTTTGTTGGGTGCTGGTTCCTCTGGGCAGCCCTCCCATCTCCCCTTCAGCCCCCTGCTGTCTGTGTTCCTGGGCCTCACTGTGAGGTCTTTGTCCACCTGCTGGTACCCTCTGGGCTGCAGCTGAGGGGGCAGGGGCCACTTGGCTTGTTCCCAGTATTTCCTCAGCACCTGGTGGAGCCTGGAGGAAGGGAGGGAGAAAAAAAGCAAGGTGAGAAGGAGAAGAAAGGAAAGAAGTGAAGAAGGGAGGGAAGGAGGATGGAAGGGAGAAGGGAAAGAAGGACAGGAGGAAGGAGTGGGCATTTCATCCAGAGAAGCAGAAGCTGGAAGGTCAGGGCGGAAGCTGGCAGAGAAAGCAAACAGAGGAATGTGGATCAGCCAAGGGTCTAGAAGTGAGAGGCGCTCAGGATGTTCTGGTTGGAAATTGAGAAGAAACAGACCAGAGCGAGATGTGGAGAGATAGAGAATCCCCAGAACTTTCCTGGGTGCTCCAGTCGCTCACCCTAGATCCTCAGGACAGTCGTGTGAGGCACATCTCTTGCCCCCAGTTTGCATAGACAGAAGAGAGGGGTGAGCACTGCCCAGATGAGCCCACCTGTAGTGGCGCTGCACTTTGCCGAAGCCTGGGCTCCCAGTCCCTTCGCAGGGGTGGTCTTGTGTGCAGGCTACATGTGGGCAGTGTGTGGTGTGCCGATGATGGGGCCATGTGGAGCCGGTTGAGTGGAGCAGGGAACGGCAGAGAATGAGAGGATGCCTTCTCTTCTAGGGCATGGCTCATCACAGACTTCGCTTCTGAGAAGTCCTCTGAATCCCTCTCAATACAGCCAGGACTCCTGGCAGCTAATACCAGTGGATCAGTTGTATATGGAAGGAAATCCATTCTGGATTTCTTCCAGCTCTTAAGAACTCTCACAGGTGTCTGGCATACTGTCTTCCCTCAATAAATATGTATTGAATGGATGACTATGAATGTGAGTCTATAATCACTTTCCTAACAGAGAACTCATTTATGCTAAATGGGACACTATGACAGGAAAAATTTGTGTGCACGCACACGCACGTGCACACACACGCACGCACACACACGCACGCACACGGCTACGGAAGCCTGAAAGACCAAGAGGTCCCCTGTCTTTGTCTGTTTCTTGTTGCTGAAAAGGAATACCTGAGGCTGGGAAATTCACAAGGGAAAGAGCTCTATTTCGCTCATAGTTCTGCAGGCTGTACAAGAAGCATGGTGGCAGCATCTGCTTCTGGTGAGGCCTCAGGCTGCTTCCACTCATGGTGGAAGGTGCAGGGGACCAGTGTGTGCAGAGGTCACATGGCAGGAGAGGAAGCAAGAGAGGGGAGGTGCCAGGCTCTTTGTAACGATCAGCTTGTGTTGATTCATCCCATCTGCCTAACAGCCCTTCGAGGTAGTGCTGTGTTATTCCCAATTTGTGGAAACTGAGGCATGAAGGGCCTCAGCCACCTGCCCAAATGACACAACCAGTGTGTGACAGAGCCAGGATTTGACCTACGTGATTTGCCAGTAGGCCTCTGAATCACCACCCTCTACTGCTTCTGTTATGTTGTACTTCCTCTGGTAAGGTTTACATGCTGGTGGGACAAACTGCTGGTATTTTAAAAAGCTTTAAACTGAGTGTGGTAAGAGCTGTGGAGGAAGTGAGAGTGATTCAGGGAAAGGGATGGAGTGGCCTCTTGAAGAGAAGACTTCAAAGCCACATCCTAAGGATCAGAAGGAACCAGCTATGGGAGGAGGAAGGTGTCAGGGAAGAGGGCCAGGAAAGGTCAAAAGTAAACTGATGAGTAAGAACCAGATTTTTGGTTATGGCAGCCCGAGCACATACGGCTGCACAGCTGGGTTACGTCGAGAAGGCATCTGTATGCAAGACTGATCTGTTCCTGAAAGATGAGTGGAGTTGGCCAGGTGGAGAACAGGCGGGGAAACGTTCCAGACAGACAGAGGGAACACCATATTCCAGACAGAGGGAACAAAAGGCTGGTAGGTGTGACACATCTGATTCTTCTTCCTCTTAATCTTGGCCAAAACATGCAACTTCAGAACGTTTTTTTTTTTTTTTTTTTTGAGACAGAGTATTGCTCTGTTGCCAGGCTGGAGTGCAATGGTGCAATCTCCGCTCACTGCAACCTCCACATCCCGGCTTCCAGTGATTCTCCTGCCTCAGCCTCCCAAGCAGCTGGGATTATAGGTGCGCGTCACCATGCCCGGCTAATTTTTTGTATCTTTAGTAGAGATGGTGTTTCACTATGTTGGCCTGGCTGGTCTTGATCTTCAGACCTCCTGATTCACCTACCTTGGCCTCCCAAAGTGCTGGTGTTACAATGTGCCCGGCCATTTTTTTTTTTTTTTTTTTTAGATAGAGCCTTTCTCTGTCACCCAGGCAGGAGTGCAGTGGCGTGATCTCAGTTCAGTGAAACCTCTGCCTCCTGGGTTCAAGCGATTCTCTTGCCTCAGCCTCTTGTGTAGCTGGGACTACAGTCGCGTGCCACCATGCCCAGCTAATTTTTGTATTTTTAGTAGAGATGTGGTTTCACGATGTTGTCCAGGATGGTCTCGATCTCTTGACCTTGTGATCTGCTGGGCTCAGCCTCCCAAAGTGCTGGGATTACAGACCTGAGCCACCAGGCCTGGCCCAGACCTTTTAAGAGATTAATTTTCTACTGCTTTGGGGTATTGTGTCTGAGATATGGGTTAGGTTTCTGTTTGATGCCCATGACTTTGCTGGCAGAAGTGGAAATGGAAAACCCAAAGTGAATTTAATTTAGAAGGCTGTTTAAAAGGATGGTGAAAATGGAACCAATTTTCTCCCTGGGTTAGACACTGTTATTATAAAATGACTTCTCTTTTTATGGCTCTGAAACAACAACAGAATGTAGAGTTCACTTACAACAAAGCAAACTCCTCTCCTGGGAGGCTTTGGACCCTGATGGATGGCAGGGACTTTATCCACAACTTCTGAGACTGATTTAGAAAAAAAAAATCAGCCTGACATTGAAGGAAACCCTGGGAAAGAAAGCTCTTCCCTACAAATAGGGCCCCCAGGACCCTCCTCTGGTGAAGCCACAATTAACAATGGAAATGGGAAATGGTGCACTTTCTTGGGGGTTTTCCATTATTTTCAGTGGTCATTATTTTCAAGACCATAAAAAAATAGCTGTAAAATAATTCACTTCTTTCCTTTATTCCAGATTCTATATACATAACATAGAGATGTGCGTGTCTTCAATGAACTTTGAGATTTCAGAAACAAAAAGCAAAAACGATCATTCTGGTGCATTGAACTTTTATTACTGTGAATCGACTTTTCCTCAGAGTGACATACATGCTAATTTAAAACAACTTTAACGCAGATGTACTTTTTAATTGAAAAGAATCAAAATTAATTTTATCTTCAGAATATTGCAATACTCACTGGCAACCTTCAGTGAATCCCCACTGGTGAGGGAAACAGAAACAGAGTTCTATCTCGAGAAAATTGAGAACGCAGCATTTCTGGGCTAGATCTGTCCTTTGCGCTCATGGGGTCCCTGGGATGGATGGGTGAAGTATTTGTGTGAGGCCTGGTGCCTCCTGGAGAGTCATGCACAATACACTTAGTCCACCTTCGCAGCTCATTGAATCTGTTTTCACTTAGTGGAAAAAAAAAAGCCCTGTCTCCAGTGCTGTACCTTTGCATAGACAACTTGGCCAAGAGGCACCGTGTCTCCAGATAGCTCTCCTGTCTCCAGATAGAACTGGGTGTTCAGGAGGGAGACTGAGAGAATTTGTTCTAGTCTCAGACTCAGTGTTTTGTGAAAGTACCACCAGATGTCATCAGCTACTGGCAGGGGCCATATATAGAAGGATGGTAGTAATATTTTCTCTCTGTTGAGACCTTCTCAAAATGAAGGACAGCAGGAGAAGGGAAGCTATGACTCCTTTGGGGAATTTTAGGGCTTTTGACTCCCCCCCAACCCCAAGACAGAGTCTTGCTCTGTTGCCCAGGCTGGATGGAGTGCGATGGTATGATCTCGGCTTACCGCAACCTCTGCCTCCTGGGTTCAAGTAATTCTCCTGCCTCAGCCTCCCCAGTAGCTGGGATTACAGGCATGTGCCACCACACCCAGCTAATTTTTGTATTTTTAGTACAGATGGGATTTCACCATATTGGCCAGGCTGGTCTTGAACTCTTGACCTTGTAATCCGCTCGCCTCGGCCTCCCGAAGTGCTGGGATTACAGGTATGAGCCACTGCTCCCGGCTAGGGCTTTTGACTTTTAAGAGAGAGGTTTCTTTTAGCTTCTGAGATTATTCAGTTATAAAATACAATTTTTTTGTAGCTAATATGTATATTTAACATAGAAGAAAGGAAGGAAGGAAAGGAAAAGAAACAACATTCTTGAAATCCACAAGAAAATAATTTCTTGCTAAACATAGACCATTTAATAGAACAGTGGTGATATTTGAGATTTTCCAAATGGATGAATTGATTCCTAGCCTACTTTCAAGACTAAATTGGAAGACGTATTATTAAAAGTTGATACCGAAAGATGGAAAGATATTGCTTTGAGGTGGCAAGTTATTTTTAATTTATCCAAGGCAGTGTCTTTCTTGGAGAGCCACACAGGAGCACGTGGAACTCCTGAAGGTCCTCTTGGCTGCACCCTGTAAAATGGGCAGTTTCCGAGTCTCCTGACCACATGCCCCTTAAGAACAAGTAATCAGACCCTCCCTCTACCTGCCAGGGTGGCTCTGTCCATTGCTTTGTCCCTTGCATCTTGTTAAAACTGCCAGCGACTTCTCCACGGAGCAGTGACTCCATATCTTCCCTTTTTGGGATGGCAGGTGATACCACAGCTCTTCCTCCAGGGAATATTTTATTGTGTACCAGACTAAATAACAGGTTGGCCATTTGGCTTTTGACTTAATTCCAAAGTTTCCCCATTTGTATTTCATAAGTAAGGCCCCTTTTCCTTTTCTTTCAGCTACCCGCAGTGTCTGCTTTTCTTCCTCTTTTGAGATCAGAGTATATTCCACACTGCCTCGTATCTTTGAGTTTTCTTCCACCCAGCGATGGCTCACCCTTATTTCACACTGCTGGGAAAAGCCCCCGGTCATATTTGATTGTTGCCTTCTCTCGTCCCAGGCTCTCATCCCTCTCATTTGTTAAGACTGGTCTTTGATTCTTGGGAATCCCATGTCTGCCACGGAGAATCCAGAAAGCCCCTGGGCCATATTTCAAAAGACCCATCAGGAAATTCTGAACATGCTTTGAAACTCCTCCTAATTCTATGGGATTACAGAGGTTTATAAACTGCATTCCACATTTTTCCCTTGGTATCCTCACATACTTCTGAAATGTCAAAGGGACCAGATTTCTCTTTATCCAGATGTTAAACATGTATGCAAACTCTGGGGGAGAGGAATTAAGTTACTCAGTCTGGTTTCCCTTTTACAATCTCCTAGCTAGGATTGTATGACCATTCATGTAGGTTTCCAATCTTACTTGGCAATATGGTACAAATATAACTGTAGCTTTTCCCCTCTTACTTTAAGAAATTTTTTTTTGATGAAACAGTAGATCCCAATTTATCAAGCTTAATTTATTTCACCTACGGAATTCAGGTCTTTCTGTGGCTTAGTTGATGTGACCTTGTACAACCTGAGAGGTAGGTACTGTTATTATCCACATCTTATGGATGAGAGAGGTGGGTCCTCTTTAAGGCTTTGTGACAGTTTTTTTGTTTCTGTTTTTGTTGTTTTTTTCATGATAAACTCCTCCAAAAGAAATGGAATTCTGGAGTCAGTCTGTAAAGTCATCAAAGTTACCTTGAAAACCGCTTGCTGAACTCTGGCCAGACCTGCCACCTGGATGGCTCTGGCGCCGTCTTGAAGACAAGCATCTGTTAAACTTACCTGTGGTCCCAGCCAGATGATGGAGAGAGGCAAAGACCAGTGTAATATGCAGTGACTTGAGGAGACTTTTGGCGTCTCTTGAAGCCAGTTGGTGACAAGTAGGCAAGCAGTTTGGTGTCTCAAGGTCTCCTTCAAGAAAGAAACTTTCATACAGGCTTCAGCGTTGGTCTTCTGGCCCCATATGTTCTCCAAACCCCTTTAGTGGGGTTCCCTTCCCGTTGTCATGGCATTCTATTTCCTAGAGGCATTTGCACTATACGATACCCCCACCTGGGACAGGAAGCTGGGTATCTCCTAAAGATTAAAGGGAATATAAAGGGCCATAGAGCAGTGTTCTTCAAACTTGAGTATTATACACCATCTTTTTAAAGGAAGTACATTCTTGATAACTGTGTGTGTTGACGGGAGGTTTTATGGGATTTTTTTTTTTTTGAGATGGAGTCTTGCTCTTGTTGCCCAGGCTGGAGTGCAGTGGCACGATCTTGGCTCACCGCAACCTCTGCCTCTCGGGTTCAAGCGATTCTCCTGTCTCAGCCTCCCAAGTAGCTGGGATCACAGGCCTGCGCCACCATGCCCAGCTAATTTTGTATGTACACGAGCCCCAAATTAAACTCTTTTATTTTATGGCCCTGTACAACTGAAAAACCAAGACTCATTTACGAGTTAAATATAACCGAGAGCAAAAGAACCCCAGAATATTGAAATGGGCAACATGAATGCAGTGGCTAATGTTTGGTGGGAAGGGAGTGGGTGCACATAGCATGAGTGCAGTTCTCACTGCTGGGCACAGGCTCTTTGAGCTTGTCAGGCTCATCTTGTGATGCCTCAACTGCCCTTGAACTTTTCCCTCTTCCAGGGTCTTTCAAATTTTTTGAGTATACATCAGAAGCACCTGGAGGGCTTGCAGCAATACCCCAGACTTTCTGATTCAGTAGATGTGGAGCGGCACCCAGCAATGTGCATTTTCTTTTTTCTTTTTTCTTTTTTTTTTAAAGAGTCAGGGTCTCGCTCTGTCACCCAAGCTAGAGTACTCTGGTACGCTTATAGCTCACTGCAGCCCCAGCCTCCTGGGCTCAAGTGATCCTCCCACCTCAGCCTCCCAAGTAACTGGGACCTACAGGTGCATGTCATCATGCCTGGCTAATTTTGCTATTTTTTGTAGAAACGGAGTCTCACCATGTGGCCCAGGCTGGTCTTGAACTCCTGAGCTCAAGAGAACCACCTGTGTCAGCCTCCCGAATTGCTGGAATTGCAGGTGTGAGCCATTGCACCTGGCCGAATGTGCATTTTTCAACAAGTTCTCAGGTGGTGCTGATACCACTGGTCTGAGGATGAACCACCCATGACTCCCGTCATCAGGAGACTTTCCTTTCTCCTGACAGAAGCACAGACGTATCACTGGCACATTAAGTCTACCTCTGCTTCCTTCTCATTAGGCTATGACAATAAAAGTGATTTTTTTTTTTTCAAAAATAATACATTGGTAAAGAAATATGAAAACAGGTACTGAAACTGGGTGTGTGTGGTGGAGGAAGTTCTTAGCTGTACAGTGGTCCTCCGATGTCCCTGGGCATGCTTTGTGAAATGTTTTAGTCTATTGCCAAAAAGGAAATAAAAATTAGACCTGCCAAACCGCTGAGGATGTACCTCAGTTTGAGAAACACTATATGAGTCAGGCACTGTGAAGCACTTACTGCAGGAAAAAATGCCGTTGTATGAGTAGCAGGCTCTTCAGCTTTAGGTGTGATATCAGAGCCAAGATAGGGACTCAGAGGTGGTGGGCAGGGACAGACCCTGGTTTTGTTTTTTCCTCACCTTAACTCAATTCACCCCAACTCTGCTGAAATAGGAGGTCTTTGCCCTGTAGCATGGAAACATTAAAGCTCATTAACTGCATGAACCGGCTGGTGTGTATTCAGGGCAGAGAACAGAGTCGTTGAGGAGACTCCCAACCATGTCAAATAAAGCCCAGGCAAAGGGCCTGAGGAAGACCCAGAAGGGTGGGAAGATCCTGGTTCTGGTTTTCAAAGATGCTAAGTGTTGATCATGGAAGAGCAACTGGTGTTGTCCCACAACCAATGAATCGAACATGTAGACGTTGGCTTAGTCTTGGAAAGCTTCACTTATGCCTAGAATCGTTCTGGATAGAACAGGCTGGCTCAGAAGCACTGGAAACAGCTTGTCTTGGAGGCTGTTCAGTAGTCCCCAGCAACAGTTTTGTGGCATGTGCCAGAGGGTTTCCATCCACAAAAGCCATGCCTCTCTGTACGCAAAACTCTATAATGTGGGGACCCTCTTACCGATCTCCAAGAATTTTTTGAAGCAAGAATGTTTAGCTCTATCTCAAACAGACTCAAAGTGCAGCATCGCATAGTACATTCTCAAACATTGCTAGCCCTAATCCTCCTTCCCTGCATCCCTAACCTGTCTCTCTTCCTCAGCTTCCTCCGTCCCATTCTGTTACCACCATTGGTCCTGTATTCTAAGTTTGCCACCTGGCATGTTCCCTTCAAATGTCTCCACTGCGTCTTTGCCTTTCCCTTGCTGTTGCGTGGCATCATTACCATTCCGATTTTAACAGCAACCTGCTGCTTTCCTTCCATAGTTTTCTACTTTCCATTCTGAGCCCCTTCAATGCTCTTATACAACTACTTCCCACATTATTTGGCCATACCACTTGTATCCACCTAACCTCTATTCCTCTCCTGGGGGATGAGTTCCGCTAAACACACAGAGGGAAGTGCTGCTCAAATCGCTCTGTGTGTGCCTTGTTCATTCTTGTTTCCATTTCTTTGTTTATGCACTTTTTATCTCTCCATCCTCACACCCAGCCAGCCAAAGACACATGAGCTCACACATAGGCAGTCACCACCTGTGCCTCCTCCCCTTTTCAAGTACCTGTTTCTAAGTTCTCTTTCTCCCTTCATTGAACTCCTCTGGTCAAAAGTGGTGCAATTCAGCATTTTCTTATTCCTTTTGCACTGATCACCGCCTGAAAGCACTGTGCACATCTATTTGTCTGCCTATTGCTTGCCTGTCTTCTTTTTCACTCAAGATCCAAAAGGGCAGGTCTTTCTCTGGTCCCCAGTACCCAGCACCTATAGCCTTGCCTGGAACAGAGAGCCATCCAGCAAGTATTTGTGGAACGAATGTTTATGCATCTGTCCCCCTAACTCCACTGTGAGTTCGGAACTAACTCCACTTGAGTGGGAACCAGGTCTTACCATATGTCTGAAATTTGAGAATGATTTCTAGCGGGTGCCTTAGGCTCCAGTATCTGTCATTATCTGAAATGGCATAATTCAGAGGTGCCTCCATGGAATTGGGCCTCGAGGGTCTTAATTTCAATCAGTCTCATTGGATTTGTTTTGACTGGAAATCTTAGTGCCTGTTTTTAAAGTATATTCCCTTGGGCGCTTTTGAACACTTGAGACCTCTCTGTAGGTAGGCATTTCATCCCCATCAGGAAATCTCATCAAAATGATATTAGATTTGCACATCAGGAAAATAAAAATCCTCTGAGAAGATGTTTCTATTCTCTAGATTGGCTTTGGATAGGCGCAGTTAAGCCTACTCAGAAGGTATTTCAACCACATCTGAGATGTTGGGTTGGAGCCAGGTGGCAGAATCTCACAATAAACAATAAAAAAAAAATCAGGAGGGGAAGAAAGAGGACCTCCCCAGAAATTTCTCTAGTGACAAGCCAAGGAAAAATTTAAGAGTAGAGCAAAACGCTGGTTTTTGGTATTAGGCTTCTTTTCTGAGGGCTGAGTGGTAACCTGGCTCACCAGTTTGGCTGTGACTGGAGCTTCCGGTGGGAGGGCTTCTCCTGTATTTTTTGGTCAGCCTTTTCCAGGTACCACCTTGTAAGCCATCCTTGGAAAACCACATAATGGCAGGCCTACTGTTATTTGAGGTTCCTGACATGTCCCAGGTGTTTCTTACATTGCTCCGGGCCTCCTTGCTGTTGACTTCTTCTTGCCCTAGCATTTGGAGAGAGCGGAGGGCCATGGTTGTCTTCTGACGCTCTTGAAACTCCTGTTTTTCTCCGTGGTCCCCTTCCGGGTCTTCACACTCAAGTGCGCTCACCCAAGCCTTTCTTTTTTTTTTTTTGAGACAAAATTTCACTCTTGTTGCTCAGGCTGTAGTGCAATGACGTGATATCGGCTCACTGCAACCTCTGCCTCCTGGGTTCAAGTGATTCTCCTGCCTCACCCTCCTGAGTAGCTGGGATTACAGGCACCCGCCACCACACCCAGCTAATTTTTGTATTTTTAGTAGAGACGGGCACCGGGGCGCGCGGGAGCTTCATGTGCAGCTTGTTGCAGTGGCGAGAGGATGAGCAGGTAATGGTCCAGCCTGATGAGGCAGAGGTTGAGGATGGAGGCGCTGCACAGGCTGGTCTTGAACTCCTGACCTCAGGTGACCCACCTCCCAAAGTGCTGGGATTGCAGGCATGAGCCACCGTGCCGGGCCTCAACCAAGACTTTCAATGTGACACTGAGTGTTCTACAAAGATAACTTTGAAGAGGGCCTGTTGCGGTTGGCATGGAAGCAGCAGCTCCGACACTTCGGTGAAGCCCACATCCCCAGTGTCTTCCCCTCCGCGGGGGACCTGACTCCAGTTTCATGCCTTTTGTCTCTCTTTTCAGAGGTGTGAACATGTATGCCATGTTGACCGGGACACTGCCTTTCACAGTGGAGCCTTTCAGCCTGAGGGCTTTGTATCAGAAGATGGTGGACAAAGAAATGAACCCCCTCCCCACCCAGCTCTCCACAGGTAATGCACCTGCTGCTCTATATCATGGTTCAGGACTTTTGTCATGATCAATTGGGGTCCACCTGTGAAGCTGTGTTTGTTTTGCTGCAACGGTGTTATGTCTATTTCATGATTGTAAGTTTCTTTCTAGTATTAAAATGAAGTGTCAAAGGGTGGTTGGGTTTCCCATCTGTCAACAGCCTTTTACCTATACCCTTTCCTGTTTCGTTATAATTCTGAACCCCTAACTCCTCCTTTCTCCTGCACAAAATGCATAGATCCAAAGGATCTGATATTCTCCATTTGAAAAATAATTGCAGACTCGATAGTTTTAAAACTCACTGTATTATGATGTTGATAGAATTGCAGAAAGAAGATATATTGGAAACGTGACCGTAAACCCTCCATGTCTTCTTTCTGCAATTCACTGTGAAGAAATGCTCATTGCATTCAAGTTGGGGCTGTGATTTGTTTTGTTAGTTGAGTTTTTGAGCCCATTTAAAAGCTTTTAATTATATAGAGGTTAAGTTACTTGATTGGACTGAGTCATCAGGTGTGTTTGAAAAGTTCTCTCGAACTTTAGCTGGTTCACATTTCAGTAAACAGGCTGTATTAAGGTTCAGCTTCAGATCCAGTAAATTAGTACAATTTGTTCTTTTGTTTGGTTCAAAATTCAAGTTCCTGGCCTTGGCTTGGCTTTGATGATCATTTAATGGGCTCCTTAGAATAAACTCAGCTCCACTGAGATAAGGCTTTTGACCAAGGAAGAAAGCAGTTATTTAACTGCAACTTATGATACATAGTTAAAATATAGCATTTTATTTTACTTCTGTTATGCATTTTTCTTCTAAGTTTAAAAGCATGCATGAAGCTGACCCTGAATTTATCTTGCCAAGAGGAATCCAAGTGGAGACATATTCTTGAATGCAATTATCTAATTCAGTTCATATTGTCACCTTTGTTAGGGAGGGTAGAATCTCTGGAGGCTTGAAAGCAAAGGAGGCATTAAGTCCTTGGGAAGATAAGTTACAGCTCTGTCATTATACAAGAAATATTTCTGCACTGATAGTCATAACTCCTGGAGTTAGAAAATGTGCAAAATGTCAAACCAGTTGTTATATTTAAGTTTTGGAGCTTTCAGAAATGTTGAAAGTGTGGCAGAGCACTCACTGTGAGGAGTCCTCATTCATTCATTCATTCATTTGTTCGTTCCACATTTCATACTCATTAGCTTATACCATGAATATGTATTGTGCACCAATTATGTGCTAGGTGTGTTTTAGATTAAGGAAGACAGAGAACAAACCCATCTCTACCCTTATAAAACTTATATATCAGCAGGGGAGGCTAAAAGTAAATAAATGAGTAATAAACGTGTGATATTTGGTAATGTTAAATGCTGTAAAGAAAATAAATTGGGAGAAGGGGATACAGAGTAAAAAGTATTTTTTTAACACATAAGATTATTTTTAAAACTTTTTGTTGTGACATAATTGTAGATTCACAAACAATTGCTAGAAATAATACAAAAAGATCCAAAAAGCCTTCATCCAGTGTATTAGTCCATTCTCATGCTGCTAATAAAGACATACCTGAGAATGGGTAATTATAAAGGAAGAGGTTTAACAGACTCACAGTTCCACAATCATGGTGGAAGATGAAGGAAGAGCAAAGGGATGTCTTAGACGATGGTAGCCAAGAGAACTTAAGCAGGGGAAATCCCATTTATAAAACCATCAGATCTCATGAGACTTATTCACTACCATGCGAACAGTATGAACTGCCCCCATGATTCAATTATCTCACCTGGCCCTGCCCCTGACATGTGGGGATTATTACAATTCAAGGTGAGATTTAGGTGAGGACACAGCCAAACCATATCACCCAGTGTTCCCCAAAAGTAATATATTCTTTTTTTTTTTTTTTT
>NW_016107356.1:2232063-2266515 GCF_001604975.1 Cebus imitator
TTTTTTTTGAGGTGGAGTTTCGTTCTTGTTGCCCAGGCTGGAGTGCAATGGTGCAATCTTGGCTCACTGCAACCTTCACCTCCCAGGTTCAAGTTATTCTCCTGCCTCAGGCTCCTGAGTAGCTGGGATTACAGGCATGTGCCACTACGCCTGGCTAATTTTTTGCATTTATAGTAGAGATGGGGTTTCTCCATGTTGGTCAGGCTGGTCTTGAACTCCTGACCTCAGGTGATCCTCCCACCTCGGCCTCCCAGCTCATGCTGGGATTATAGACATGAGCCACCATGCCTGGCCAATAGTAGTATATTCTATAACTGTGGTAATATATCACTGCTGGGAAATTAAGATTGATAAAACCCATTGACCTTATTCAGATTTTACAAGTTTTATGTACACTCATGTGTGTTGGTGTGTGTTAGTTGTATGCAGTTTTATCACATGTGTCATATGTGTGAAGCCACCAGAGTCAAGATGCAAGACAGTTCCCTCCCAAGGATCCCTTGTGCTGCTCCTCCATAGCCACAGCCACCTCCCTGCCTCCTGCTCTCCCTAAGCCCTGTCAACCACTACCCTGTCTCACCTATAATTTTGTGATTTCAACAATGCTATATGTCAGTCACCTTTTTTTTCCCCACTCAGCATAATTCCCTTGAGATAATCCGAGTCGTTTCTTTTTATTGGTGCATAGTATTCCCTGGTGTGGATATACCACAGTTCGTTTCACCATTCACCCATTGAAGGACTGACCGTTGGGATGTTTCCAGTTTGGGGCTATTATGAATAAAGATGCTGTGAACATTCATGTTCAGGTTTTTCTGTGAATATGGTTTCATTTCTCTGGGACAAATGCCTAAGAGTGAATTGCTGGGTTGGGTAGTAAGCACGTATTTAGTTTTGTAAGAAACTGCCAAGCTTCTTGTTCAGAGTGGCTGGACCATTTTGCATTCCCCTGAGCAGTATGTGTATGATCTCTGCATCCTTGCCAGCATTTGATGCTATTCATATTTTTTATTTTAGTCAGTCTGAGAGGGGTCTAATAACATCTCATTGCAGTACAAATAAGATGTGATGTTTTGAAATAAATGCAGTCTTTCAAAGCAGTCTCTGTAGTGGTTATACAGTCATAAATATTGCCATCTCTGAGAGTGACTCCAAAGTTTCTTTGAGGGTTCAGAGCCTGTTTTATCCAAGTGACCCATAACAAAGGACAATAGGTAGATGAATGTACACCCCACAGTTGGGAATGGCAGACAGTGCTGTCTTCGAACCCCATGAGAGCCCAAGGAGCTGGAGAGCTGCTGATCTGCTGCTATTTCATTGTATTAGTCAGAATAGACCAGTAACAATCAGCTCCCAAGTCTCAGTGGCTCGGGACCACTAAGGTTTATTTCTCATTCATGCTACATCTCAGTTGAAAGTTGGATCAAACATTGAAAGTTTCTGCTCAGCTAAGGGCCTAAGGCTGATGTTGAAGCCACCATCTCCAACATTTCTGGTCCATGCAGAGGGAGAGAGGAAAAGAGAAAGATGTTTCTAAAACATCACACATGGCTTCAACCAGCTAAAGAGAGTGGGGCAGTGCAGCCCTACCATGTGTGTTGAAAGTGAAAAGCCAGAAATACTTATTGATCAGCATTAGCATGAGCCCCACACAGCTGTGGGAAAAGGAGCAGGCGAGCACAGGTAGGTTAATAACACAAAATGATCCGTCCCATTGCTTCAGAAGCATACCTTGTTTTTACTTTCAATAGTATTACACAATCTTAGCAGGCCGGGCTCTAAGTGTTTTTTTTTTTTTTTTTTTTTTTTTTTAATTTTTTTTTTATTGTGAAAATTAAATTTAACCTTAAAGAAGCAAAAGTTGCAGCTCTGAACTTGTTAAAAACTTGTGCAAATGTAGTCCCAAAGAAGACATATTAAAAATGTTCCCAGTAGTTTCAGCATCACTGGATTTGCTGACCAACCTCACATAGCTCCTGTGTTGGGCGGACAGCTTACGATTTGGCCTTGAGCTCTGTGCCTGCTTGTTAAAGATCTTCACATTCCTACAGGACTTCGTTGCCTTGACTTGTCAAGCCTGAATTGCGTTTCTGTATCTGCTTTTCTAATTAAGGAATCTGATGCCCCCCCCCCCCCCCCCCCCCTTTTAAAATAACTATTGGGATATAGAAATATCTTTTTTCAACTAGCATTAAAGTCCTTTGAGCTAGGAGTCAAATGTAGTGTTTGCACATGATAGATACGCAGGGAGTCTAAGTTGCTGACTCTGGTGTTAAAATGCCTGTGTGACCTGGAAAGGTGCCCCATAGACAATTGTGATGACTCAGGGTTGGGAATTGTCCTGACCCAGTAGGGTCCAGAGCAGTGCACCAGCTGCCGAGGCAGCCCAGGCGTCTTTTCTTGTTTATAGAGTGAATGGCTTCAGTTTTGAGGGTCAGCTGCTGCCCTTTTGACAGCCTCTACTTTTTCCAGTCCTTTGCACCCCACCAAGTTTATTTCCTCTCCCTTCCAACCAGCCTGGCCCTGCTTATATCCAAAAATGCTAGTTTCCCAGTAACACGAGTAGCTGCCATTTCTTGAATGATCCTTTGTAGGTATTTCTCATGTGGTGGTGTTTTTATACAATCCTGCAAGGTAAGTCCCTGTTTACCAGTGAGGAAATTGAGTCTCAGAGAGATTAAGTCTGCTTGACCGAAAACCTAGATTTTCCTACCATGCCGTGTTATTTCACTCTTCTCTAATGTCATTTAGTATAAGACTGCCCCCTCCCCACCAAGAGTTGGAGATATTATCTATTGTCTCTGTGTCTTTATGTTTTGAGTAATGTCAATCCAAATAGAAAATACGCCCATTTTATTGTCTCACTAAGGCACATCTTTTTTATGGATGACTGTGTCATTCATATTTGTTTTTGTCTAAGACAAGCCTTCGCTGTCATCCTGGCTAGAGTGCAGTGGCACCATCATGGCTCACCGCAGCCTCAACCTCCCAAACCAAGCGATCTTTCCGCCTTAGCCTCCCAAGTAGCTGGGACTGCAGGCACATGCCACCATGCCCCGCTGATTTTTTTGTAGGGGGTATTTTTTACAGAGACAGAGTCTTCCTATGTTGGCCAGGCTGGTCTTGGGCTCAAGCAATCCTGGGCTCAAGCAATCCTCCTGCGTTGGCCTCCCAAACTGCTGGGGTTACAAGCATGAGCTACTGCACCCAGCCCTGTCACTTATTTATGTAACGATCATATCTGTTAATTCTACCGCTCTTTTAAAAGATTAAGTTGGAAGAATTACCAAACTTGAGTTGAAAACAACATTATTGCCCTTGTGAACCCACAGAACATGCTTCCAAAGAACAGCCCTTCATCTCTATCATGCTGTTTGCAAAGTTAAGCTTCGAGGGCCTTTCCAAGTCTCTCTTCTACATGCTTTCTTTTCGCTTGTTGGCACTTGTATGTCACAGAGTAGTGAATGTCTTTCATGGCTGAGAAATTTTTCAGACTGCTCACCTTTTCATCACTACACCTCAATGCTAGCATTTATAATACATTCCAAGCAGTCACTTCAGGTTATGATGGTTTTGTGCCGTGAATTCTCCGAAGTCAAGCTGGAGGAGAAGTGTTAGCTTTTATGAGGGTTGACCCAGCACTAACGAAGATGTCTAAGAAGGCACAATTATCAGATTATCAAATAATTCTTTAGCTTGGAAAGTGATGAGGAGGGAGCTTTGAGCGGGGAGGGGTCTCTATTTGTATCAATCGAGCTACTAATGTGAAAAGTCTGATGGCTTGGTCTGTCACCTGCAGCCCTTTCACTTGGCAGAAAGTTCAGATGCCCACACAAGCCAGTCCAGACTTTGGGAAGCTGATGGTTTATGAAGGAAAGTGGGGCTTGCATTGGAGGAAGGTGTACTGCGTGTTATGTGAGCAGGGTGGTACTATTTTTCCAGGCTTGAGTGGAGAACCTAAGTGTTATCTTAGAGGCGTGGAGGGTGGCATGTGGCCTGTGGCCATGCCTGGCATGGCTTTCTGGGATGGTGGAGAATATTTTCATCTCTTTTGCTCATGAGGCATAGGGATTTTCAGGACCCTAACACAAACTTCAAAGAGCTCTAAGGAAGTCTCAAAGTCCTTTTTGGATAGTAATGCAATGTCTCTGACGTCCAAAGGAAGAAAATTCGTCAGTGGAGATTTGAACTAAAATTACTTGTGCTCATCAGCAGTTTTTGAAGATGCAGAGCGCTCGGTTATGAAAATAGAACAAAAATGCACATCCAGTTTGTCCTTAGCACATCAGGTTCATCATACTCTGAAAAAGCCTGGATTGGTGCCCAAGTCCTTTGAGGGTAAGCAACAGCAATGTCTCAGAAAACATCGTTAATGCAACAGCCCACCCACCTTGATTCATTAAGCCCACATCTTTTTTATCTGACCAATAGATGCCCCTAGTTAAGATCTAAATGACTCTTGCAATGCAGGGGTGTTAAAGGAAGGGAGATAAATGTTCTGAAAAGCAGAGATCTGTTTGCTTTTCGGGTTATTAAAGAACATGGACGGAACTGAAGGCCATTATCCTTAGCAAACTAACACAGAAACAGAAAACCAAATACTCCATGTTCTCATTTATAAGTGGGAGCTAAGTAATGAGAATTCATGGACACAAAGAGGGGAACAGTAGATACTGGGTTCTACTTGAGAGTGGAGGGTGGGAGGAGAGAGAGGAGCAGAAAAAATAACTATTAGGTACTAGGCTTAGTACCAGGGTGATGAAATAATCTGTACAATAAACCCCCGTGACACAACTTTACCTATATAACAAACCTGCACATGTACCTCCAAACCTAAAATAAAAGTTAAAAAAAAATTTTTTTTTGAAGTACATTGTTGGAAAGTTTTAGCTGTGTACCCAGTGATAACACTTACAGTAAATAGTAAATGTACCTTGTGGCCTCCATGCATGTATTTCTACCCACTGTTTTTTTTTTTTTTTTTTTTGAGATGGAATCTTGCTCTGTTACTCAGGCTAGAAGGCTGGAGTGCAGCAGCACGATCTCAGCTCATGACAACCTCTGCTTCCCAGGTTCAAGCAATTCTACCACCTCAGCCTTCCAAGTAGCTGGGATTACAGGCACATGCCACCATGCCTGGCTAATTTTTGTATTTTTACTAGAGACAGGGTTTTGCCATGTTGGCCAGGCTGGTCTCGAACTCCCAACCTCAGGTGATCCACCTGCCTCGGCCTCCCAAAGTGCTGGTACAGGCTTAAGCCACTGCGCCTAGATTTTCCTTTTTTCAAAATTTTAGTACGTTTTGGGGGAACAGGTGGTTTTTGGTTACATTGATAAGTTTTTTAGTGGTGATTTCTGAGATTTTGGTGCAGTCATCACCCAAGCAGTTTATACTATGCCCAATGTGAGTCTTCTATCCCTCGCCCCTCCTACTCTTCCCTCCAAGTCCCCAAAGTCCACTGTATCATTCTTATGCCTTTGCGCCCTCATAGCTTAGCTCCCACTTATAAGTGAGAACATACCATGTTTGGTTTTCCATCCCTGGGTTACTTCACTTAGAATAATGGCCTCCAGTCCATCCAGGTTGCTGCAAATGCCATTATTTTGTTCCTTTTTATGGCTGAGTATCACGCCATTATTTCATTCCTTTTTATGGCTGAGAAGCATGCCATTATTTTGCCTTTTTATGGCTGAGCAGTAGTCCATGGTATATGTATACACACACACACACACACACACACATACATATACATATATATACACACACATATAATATACATATCTATATATATCATCTTTTTTATCCACTTGTTGATTGATGGGCATTTGGGCTGGTTGCATATTTTTGCAGTTGTGAATTGTGCTGCTCTAAACGTGTGTGCAAGTGTCTTTTTCATATAATGACTTATTTTCCTTTGGGTAGATACCTAGTAGTGGCTACCCACTATTGTTAAAGGGAGACGATCTGATAACCTCTTCAACATTATGGGAACCCGCCCTGGAGGTGGGCTGACCATGGAGGATGACCTAGCTGCATAACCTAGCAAAGACTGTGTCTCTTGAGTTGATTCTGGCATCACAACTGGCCCCTTTTTTGATGGCCTCATTTTTACCCTGCAGAAAATGGGTTGACAAAAGTCCCAGCATTTCCTAAAGAACAATGTTAAAATGACAACTTAAAGCCTTTGAGAAAGTAAGACATTTTGTGACTTCTCCTTGCAAAGATTGATTACCTTAGAAAACTGAAAAATAGCTTCGATGAGAAAGATAGAAAAATTGGGGGATCAATCACACATTGTTCTCTGGGATCTACTATTTGGTATGTTGGAAATGAAGTACAAAGCTACATAAAAGAATTCTTTTTTTCTTTTTTTTTTTTTTTTTGAGATGGATTCTTGCTCTGTCACCCAGGCTGGAGTGCAGTAGCATGGTCTTGGCTTACTGCAACCTCGGCCTCCCGGGTTCAAGCAGTTCTCCTGCCTAAACCTCCTACGTAGCTGGGACTACAGGCACCCACCACCACGCCTGGATAATTTTTGTATTTTCAGTTGATGGGATTTCACCATGTTGGCCAGGCTGGTCTCCAGCTCCTGACCTCGTGATCTGCCTGCCTCAGGCTCCCAGAGTGCTGGGATTACAGGCGTGAGCCACGGGCTCCCAGAGTGCTGGGATTACAGGCATGAGCCATGGTGCCTGGCCAAAGAATTCTTTATATTTCTTGGAAAAACATTATAGCAATTCTTTGTAAAATAAGGACAAGAAAACATCACAGTCCCACAACTCAAGCAAGACAAATCGTCTGCATTTTGAAGTCATCCCTGACGTTCTTTACCCATACGTGGGTATGCGTATATTCTCCTGCTGCACAATTTTGTAGACTTAGAAAAGCCTTCATGAGCTGGGTGTGGTGGCTCACATCCTTAATCCCAGCACTTCGGGAGGCTGAGGCAGGAGAATCACTTGAGCTCAGGAGTTTGAGACCAGTCTGGGCAGCATGGCAAAACCCCATCTCTACCAAAAAAATCAAAAAATTAGCCAGGCGTGATGGTGCATGCCTGTAGTCTCACCTACTTTGGAGGCTGAGGTGGGAAGGTCACCTGAGCCAGAGAGATCAAGGCTGCAGTGAGCCATGATCATGCCACTGTACTCCAGCCTGGGCAATGGTCAATTTTTTTGAGACTCTGTCTCCAAAAAATGCAAGATAAATAAAATAAATACAAAATGAAGGCTCCATGTGTACCATAAATGTATTTTTACCTGTCATCCAGTTGTTTCCAGTGTTCCAATCTTAAAGGATGCAAATATTCTGCTTAGAGATGAATGAGCTTCTTATGTTGAGTGTTTGGATGAACAAGTGCTCTGTAAATGTTTGTGAAATGAAAGCAAACCCAGGGCATTTAAAACATTATTTTTGCCTGGGATGGTAGGAAAAGGGGTTGTAGGGATTTTATAGGTTTCTCAATAGTTTCTTATATCCTTTTCTTACACACCGTGCTCAGCATGACTAATGTGATACAGTGAACTTCTAGAGGCTTGAAAAAGAAAGACAAATTTATTAGCATACCATCCATCTAAGCAGCCCCTTCCTTCTTTTTTTGAGATGGAGTCTTGCTCTGTCGCCTAGGCTTGAGTGCCATGGCATGATCTCTGTTCACCACAACCTCTGCTTCCTGGGTTCAAGCGATTCTCCTGCCTCAGCCTCCAGAGTAGCTGGGATTACAGGTGCGTGCCACCACACCCAGCTAATTTTCGGTATTTTTAGTAGATACGGGGTTTCACCATGTTGGCCAGGCTGATCTTGAACTCCTGACCTCGTGATCCACCCACCTTGTCTTCCCAAAGTGTTGGGATTACAGGCGTGAGCCACTACGCCTGGCAGCAGCTGGTTCCTTTTAAGAGACAGTGCAAAAGGAGTGACCCATCAGTGGTCATGGGTTCACAGTGTGGTCCTCACTAGAACTTTTTACACAAGCTTGGATTTTAAAATCGGAGTCACTAATGTGGAGGTTTCTTAACACTTTAACAAAACGTGTGGCGCTCTGGTGTCTTGCCAGCCTCGTTGGCTGAGCTGGGCTGGGTGGGTGTGGGCTCTGTGCAGCCTGGGTGTGGCATCATCAATTCACAGAGTTTGGGGAAGAGGTGGGCGGCCATGCAGAATGGCTTTAAAGGAAAGGATCAGAAAGCAGGACCCCTCTGGCCCCTTGAGACTCTGAGTGTCCTGTGGTCCCCAGTTGGCAGGTCTAGCACAGAAAGGCTCTACGCTTCCGGCGTCCCTGTGAGTGCTCAAAAACCTACCTTTTGAGGAGGCATCTTCTGTTTATTTTCTTTCGTTCCTGCAAGCCTATAGATAGAACATCTCTTTGGCTCATCTGTGAGCAACAGGAAAAGACCACAGGTGGTATTGGGAAGCACAGGGAATGGAGAGACCCAAACTAGTTCTCGCTTTATCATGTACGAGTTGCTTCCCTTGGACAGAGAACTTAAATTCTTTGGATACGTGGTATGTCTTTTTTTTTTTTTTTTTTTTTTTTTTGAGACAGAGTTTCACTCTTGATGCCCAGGCTGGAGTGCAGTGGTGCGATCTCGGCTCACCACAACCTCTGCCTCCCAGGTTCAAGACATTCTTCTGCCTCAGCCTCCCAACTAGTTGGGATTATAGGCATGTGCTACCATGCCCAGCTAATTTTTTGTATTTTTAGAAGAGACAGGGTTTCACCATGTTGGCCAGGCTGGTCTCGAACTCCTGACCTCGGGTAATCCACCCAACTCAGCCTCCCAAAGTGCTGGGATTACAGGCATGATTACTACGCCTGGCCGTGGTGTGTCTTTTTAAAAGAGGTGGGGGGGGGGGCAATGAGATTTTCAACACCCCTCCTGTCTAAAGGAGGGTGAAGCCAGGCTCTACGAATCATTGAATCGGAACCCTCCCCGGAGACCCAGAGGAGAGATCCCCCCAGCAGTGGCTCAGGATGGGCAGGTGAGGTGGTGAGTCAGTCCCCTGTGATGGCAACTTTCCCTGGTATCTGTGTCCAGCCTGTAACATGCGTGTGTCCCTTCCTGAATGTCTTTCAGGTGCCATCAGTTTCCTGCGCTCTCTCCTGGAACCAGATCCTGTGAAGAGGCCAAATATTCAGCAGGCACTGGCGAATCGCTGGCTTAATGAGAATTACACAGGAAAAGTGCCCTGTAATGTCACCTATCCTAACAGGTAATTGCGTGCACCCAGAGGGACTCCTCGGGCGAGATGGGGCCTGTCCTAGGAGCCCTGAGCAGTTGCGGACAGAACGCTGTCCGTCATGGAAGGAAAAGCCGCATTCTCTCTCGGCTGTCTCCCCTTCCCCTAACACCCACCCCCACACGTCCACAAGAGGAAACGGAGACAGGGCCACCGTGTGCTGTTGTGCTGTGTGCCCTTTGGGGGCACCTGGCAGAGAGGCGAGTGGAGGCTGACATCTAGCCTTTGAGGGCCTGTGGCTTTCCAAGGGGGGCCTCTTTCTAGTTCACAAAGGGACTGTTGAGACTAGCTGTGGCCCCAGTGTGTGTGTGTGTGTGTGTGTGTGTGTGTGTGTGTGTGTGTGTGTGTATGTGTGTGTGTGTGTGTGTGACAGACAGAAAAAGAGACAGAGAGTCTATGTCTGCTTGGGTCTCCTTATGCATGGGTGTTGTGTCTGTGTGTGTGTTATATGTTGTGTGTCTGTGTGTAAATTTGTATGTGTGTATCTGGGTGAGTGTGTGTATGTATATCTCTGTTTTGTTTTTGAGACGGAGTCTTGCTCTGTCACCCAGGCTGGAGTGCAGTGGCACAATCTCTGCTTACTGAAACCTCCATCTCCTGCGTTCAAGCGATTCTCCTGCCTCAGCCTCCCAGGTGGCTGGGACTACAGGCGTTCACCACCACACCCAGCTAATTTTGTATTTGTAGTATATAGATGGGGTTTCACCATGTTGGCCATGATGGTCTCGATCTCTTGACCTTGTGATCCCCCCACCTCTGCCTCCCAAAGTGTTGGGATTACCGGCATGAGCCACTGCACCCAGCTTCTTCTTCTTCTTCTTCTTCTTTTTTTTTTTTGACACATAGTCTGGCTCTGTCACCGAGGCTGGAGTGCAGTGGCATAATCTTGGCTCACTGCCCTCTCTGCCCTTCTGGGTTCAAGTGTTTCTCCTGTCTCAGCCTCCTAAGTAGATGAGATAACAGGCATGTGCCACCACGCCCCGATACTTTTGTATTTTTAGTAGAGGTGGGGTTTTACCATGTTGCCCAGGCTGGTCTTGAACTCCTGACCTCAAGTGATCCACCTGCCTCAGCCTCCCAAAGCGCTGAGATTTCCTGTGTGAGCCAATGCACCCGGCCAGTCTTTGTGTGAGTGTGTTTTCATGCGTGTGATCCACTCATGAGCCCACCTGCCAACATCAGACAGAATCACATGGGATTGCCTCTCCCTTTCCAAACCTCCCTTAGATGCCTTCTTCTGCCTTGTTCGTGATGTTTATTTCAGCCCTAAGTCCCCTGCCTTAAAATGTGGGAGGCAGGAAGGAAAGGCACTAGGAGTCATTCGTCTCAGGCCGGGTATCCCTGTGGACTTTCCTCAAAGACTTTATCAGTTTCCATGAGGAGGGCTCTTTAAGCAAAGCTTGCACACAGGAATCCGCAGCATAGGAGCACTGACCAGCTGCTGGTGACAGCCCGTGCTCCTCCATGTTGGTGCGCTAACTACAGATTGGAAAACATTTCTCTCTTTTTTTTCTTTTTTGAGACAGGGCCTCACTCTGTCACCCAGGCTGGAGTGCCGTGGTGTGATCATGGCTTGCTGTAGCCTCCACCTCCTGAACTCAAGTGATTCTCCCACCTCAGCCTCCTGAGTAGCTGCGATCAGAGGCATGAACCAGCATGTCAGGCAAATTTTTCTATTTTTCTGCAGATATGGGGTTTTGCCATGTTGCCCAGCCTGGTCTCAAACTCGTGGGCTCAAGTGATCCTCCCACCTCTCAAGGTGCTGGGATTGCAGGCTTGAGCCACTGTGCCCGGCCAAAAACATTTCCTTGTATGTTTTTTCTACTCATCTGTCTATTTCTAACTAACCTGAGCAAGGGAATGAGGGCCCTTATTTTGACTGATTTCGAGCGAACGAGGAGACCACATGGGTTCAGTACCTTCCACCTTCCTTCATCCTTCAGTCCTAGGGCGGCTTGCACATTTGACCAAGCTTGGCTAAAGACAAGAGAATCGCTGACCAGGAGGGCAGAGGGGGGACTGAAAGGGCAGAGAAAGGGGTGTCCTCTGTGGTCTTGTTTTCAATGCCTGGGAAGGTCTAGAAACACCCGCCAAGCCTTATGAAAGCTGAAATGCTGAGTTCTTCAAAGAAGATGGGCAGGCAAGGCTCTGCTTGGGATGGAAGTTCTAGAAAAACTTTAAAGGGACGTGGGAGTGTGCATCCACACTACAGTGCCAAATTTATACTCACTGTGCCCAGAGAGGGGGTGGTTTCACTCCGTTGCCATCTAGAATTCTAGCATTTGGCTCATGGGAGGTAATTTAAACAAAGTCTAGGTGACTTAGGTTACCAAGGGAACCTGGAAATAGATTGCTGTTTTCCAATAACAGCTCAATGTGGGCCAGGATCTGAAACAGACACCAGAAATACTATCCTGAAGCGAGGCAGAGAGCAAAGCTGAAGGGGCCTTGCTCATGATGGAAAGCAGCACGCAGGTACACTTTCTGTTAAAGGCGGGGGCCTTGGCGGTGACCACGTGAGTCATTAAGCTCATGTAATCACCGAATAAATGAGCATCATCAATCCACTCAATGCGGCAGCTGTGGAAGGAAGTAGAGCTGGGCTTAGAAAGACGCTGTTTCCCCTCCTTGTTGGCTGTATCTTCATTCACGAAGAATTACAAGACGGGCATCTCGTTCCATAGCTTTCCCAGGGGTTGCAGACAGGCTTTGATAGATTAACACCTAAGTTCAAACTCCTGTTGTTGCCAGATTAGTGTGATGGTTTTTGCATTTGGACTTGGTCAGAAGCATAAGGGCTCCACATGAACCCAGTTAGCTGGTTGAGGTCTCCTTGCTCACTACGGAAAACAGCGCTCAGTGTCTTCTGTTTATGGAAGGGCCATTGCTCATTTTACACTAGAGGCAAATCAGTGTTTGGTTTTTAAGTAATGGAACCAGAATTCTTCTTCTTTTTGAAACAGAGTCTCACTCTGTCACCCGGGCTGGAGTGCAGAGGTGTTATCTCAGTTCACTGCAACTCCACCTCCCAAGTTGAAGCGATTCTCCTGCCTCAGCCTCCCGAGAAGCTGGGATTACAGGCCTGTGCCACCCTGCCTGGCTAATTTTGTATTTTTAGTAGAGATGGGATTTCACCATGTTGCCCAGGCTAGTCTTAAACTCCCGGCCTCAATCGATCTGCCGGCTGCAGCCTCCCAAAATGCTGGGATTACAGGCATGAGCCTCTGCGCTTGGCCTGAAACCAGACTTCTAAGATGCTGGAGGAGGTACATGTGATTTACAATGTTTATTTTGAAAAACCTTTATCTTTAAGAAATGTATTTTTTATGATTATTTTTCTGGTTTTACTGGAAGGTAGATAAAGGGAGTGAGAACATACAAGCAGAGAAGGGGATATTTTCTTTATAAAGTATGTTTTATAGTTTCCTGACATACATAGCCCCAGATGTCTTTTAAGCGTCGTCAATATTTTCCTTTTGGGAAAGTAAGGAAAATGAAGGTGTCATATTTTGTATCACTCTTACATAAAGCCTTCTCCTATGAAGTCATTTCAGCCTCCAAGTTGATCTCCAAAAGCAAAGAGGGAAACGTCTTTGGAAGTAAATTTTTTATAAATAAATGTTTATGCCAGTGAGTCAGTAGATGTTTGCTGGGTGCCCAGCTCCCCTCCTCATCCAGGTGCAGACTTCTTCTTTTTTTTTTTTTTTTTTTTTTTTTTTTTTTTTTTTTTTTTTTTTTTTTTTTTTTTTTTTTTTTTTTTTTTTGAGACAGGTTCTTGCTTCGTAGCTTAGGCTGGAGTGCAGTGGCACAATCCCAGCTCACTGTAACCTAGAACTCCTGGGCTCGAGTGATCGTCCTGCCCCAGCTTCTGTAGTGGAGGGATTACAGGCATGTACTACCATCCCTTTTTTGTTGCAGAGATGGGGGTTTTGCTATGTTGCCTGGGCTGTCTTAAACTCCTGGCCCCAAGCATTCTCCCTGCCTCAGCCTTCTAAAGTGCTGGGTTTCAGACATTTGTACAGAGCCAACCTTTCTGCCTCTTTCTGTCTCTCTGCGGGGGCCTGGACAGTCTCTCCACCCTTATAGTTAGCTTTGGAACTGGTGGGAGGGGAGGAGGTTATAGGCAATACAGGACAGAATTAGAGCAAATTAGGTCCATGGTATCAAAACAGATTGCATGTGAATTGGTTCAATTCAATTATAGCTAGTATTCTGGAACATTGTACCATTCTCTGTGTCATCCAAACATGCAGCCATAATACAGATTCCATAACGGGTACTGGAGAGCACCAAATTTATCCATTGTTTATTGGAAAATGTTTAAACTATTCCTCTCGGTCCAGAGTCAGTTGGCCATTTACATTTTGGCAGAGTTTTTTTTTTTTTTTTTTGAGACAGCGTCTCACTCTGTCACCCAGGCTGGAGTGCAATGTCATGGTCTTGGCTGGCTCACTGCCACCTCTGCCTTCCAGGTTCAAGCAATTCTTCCACCTCAGCCTCCCGAGTAGCTGGGACTACAGGCTTGTGCCACCACACCTGGCTAGTTGGCCGGGCTGGTCTCAAACTCCTGACCTCATGATCTGCCTGCCTCATCCTCCCAAAGCACTGGGATTACAGGCGTGAGCCACTGCACCCAACTCAGAGCTTGTTTTTGAACATACTGGACATAAAAGGCAGAGATGGGGTGTCTGCCCCTGAGCACGTCCCTCCTTTCCACGCTGCTGACCTTTCTTCCAGGGAACCTCATGCCCTCTGGGGGTGCCCTGCTCTTGGCAGGGGGTGGGGCTGTGTGAGAGTGGCTGTGGTCTGATTGGCTGGGGTAGAGCCACACCCACATTGGGATTCCCAGGTATTTCCAAACCACTGTTCCCTCTGTGTTGACTTGGTAGACCTCAAGTAGTTATTTTAAAAACAAATACATTATTAATATCAGTAATCATGCCAATCCCTCTTCCACCTGTCTAGAATGTGTAATTTCGTGCAAACAGGAACGAGGAAGGCTGAGCTCATAGTTTGTTGGGTGTGATTTTGTTTGTTTTTAGGGACAGCACTTAGGCAAATGTAGAAGAAGGAGAACTGATGTAGGTTCCAGTGATTGACCAGTGGCAGGTGATGGTCAGGAGACCTCATTCTGCTCTCGGTGCCCCTGCCAACCAGCCATGTGAACTGGCAAGCTCTCTTCTTCCAACAGAACTTGCAAAGTCTCCTCATCTTTACGATGATGGGGCTACACTGTGTGGTTTCTCTGGGCATTATGGTTCTGAGGTTCCATCCAAAATGTCTTCAGACTCCTTGACACGGAGGCTAGTGGCTCTCCAGCCAGATGAGCTTGCCTTCGGCTCCGAGTGCGCTGTTTGCATCACTCTTAAGGAATTTAGAATGTTCTTTTGACACAGCCTCACGACCAACACAAACACACTCCCTTAGAGCCCTCCGCCTGATTTCTCGTTCTCAGCAGCCATTGGATGTGTCTGTTTATTTGGGAGGCCGTGAGCATCTAGACACAGAGCCAGGCTGCCAGTTGTTAATTCTAGGGCTGCTACTTCCTGCCTGTGTGACCCTGGGCAAGATACTGCATTGCTGTGGGCTTCGGTTTTTTTATCTGTAAAGTTGGGATAATGCTGGCACCTACTCACAGGACTATCAGGATGACTAAGGGAATTTACGTTCTCTCTTCCCCACTGAGAGGGTGAATAAATGAATGGGTAGATAAATGAAGCCCAGTATTTCTTTACCATTTTATCCCAAAGAGTTTATTTTCATAGTACCCCTGTGAAGTAGCTTTAACCTGTCTTCCTCTGAGAGCACCCCACTTTGCAGCTGAGTCCTGGATCCCCCATGTGTGAACTTGTGAGCTCTTTCTGTTCCTTTAAACATGATCAGGCTAGTCCCTGGATACCTTACTTTTCCTCCCCAAAACCAGAGTCAGGATGGCTTCTGTCCGAGGCAATAAATAAATTTTTTCTCTTTTTTTTGAGAGACAGTTTTGCTCTTCTTGCCCAGGCTGGAGTGCAATGGCGCAATCTCCACGCACTGCAACCTTTGCCTCCTGGGTTCAAGTGATTCTCCTGTCTCACCCTCTTGAGTAGCTGGGATTACAGGCATGTGCCACCACACCCAGCAAATTTTTATATTCTAGTAGAGACCAGGGTTTCATCATATCGGTCAAGCTGGTCTCAAACTCCTGACCTCAGGTGATCCTCCTGCCTCGACCTCCCAAAGTGCTGAGATTACAGGTGTGAGCCACCACGCCTGGGCAAAAATACATTTAAAGGAAAGAATGTGTGATCATAAAGAAATTTAGGGAAAAACTTGGGGGATTTGAATATAATCTGGGTATTAGATGATATTAAGTGATTGTTAAAATTTTATTGGGTATGTTGATGGTTTTGTGGTTCTGCAGGGGACATCTTTGATTTTTGAAGGTGCACACTGAAGTGTTAAGTGGTAAAAAGTCATAATGTTCCCCTCCCTGTGCCCACGTTTTCTCATTGTTTGACACCCGCCTGTGAGTGGGAACATGTGGTGGTTGGTTTTCTGTTCTTGTGTGAGTTTGCTGAGAATGATGGTTTCCAGATTCATCCATGTTCCTACAAAGGACACGAACTCGTTGTTTTGTATGGCTGCATAGTATTCCAGGGAGGGGAACATCACATCTGTTGGGGGTTGGGGAGCTAAGGAATGGACAACAGCAGGCAGGGAGGCTGGGGAGGGAAAACACTGGGAGAAATGCCTGATGTAGGTGACGGCGGGGGCAGGGGTGGGATGGAGACTGCAAACCACCATGGCACGCGTGTACCTATGCAACAACCCTGCGGGAGGTGCGCATGTACCCCAGACCTTAAAGTACAATTTTTAAAAAATGTCATGATGTTTGTAATTTTAAATACTTCAGAAAAAAAATGTAAGTATGGCACAGTGCTCACTGGTACATCCAGATGATGGCGTACATAAAGCGATTGTACTGTTCCCCCCCTTTTCTGAATACATGAACATTTTCAAAATAAAACATCAAGTAAATGAATGAATGAATGAAGCTGACTGTGCACAGGGGGCCGGCGTGGGCCTCTCCGTGATGTGCAGAGGTGACTGGTCCTCTCTCTGCACCTGGCAGGATCTCCCTGGAAGACCTGAGCCCGAGTGTTGTGCTGCACATGACCGAGAAGCTGGGTTACAAGAACAGCGACGTGATCAACACTGTGCTCTCCAACCGCGCCTGCCACATCCTGGCCATCTACTTCCTCCTAAACAAGAAACTGGAGCGCTATTTGTCAGGGGTAAGTGCGACCCTAGAGGCGATCACCTCTGCTCTCCATGGGAAAAAGAGCGCCTACAGCCAAAGTGTTTCTCAGGTGCTGACACTTGATCCAAGTTGCTAATTTAATCTACTGTGAGGCTGAGTTTTCTGAATGTGGGATGGAGTGGTAGCTAAACCTGCTTCTCAGGGAGTGCCTTTTATCTGCGATGGTTTTCAAATGTCTTCCCACTGAGTTAAGCCCTGGGCAGAATTGGGGTGGGGGGTTCAAGCCTCTTTCTCCTTCAGCTTCTCTGTTGCCTTTTTAAATTGTTGTCGTTCTGCTGCCTCTTAGCTCTTTGGGTTCCCCATGTTGGAGGCGTTGGAGGCTTTTCTGGTCATAAAACTCAGGTAGCAGTGCCTCTCAGGCGTTTGTCTCTAAAATATCGTATTATACATGAGAAAGCCACTATTTAGGTTTAACTTCTTCAGAAAATGAGAACAAAATTGGACTTCTCTGGCCTGACTATGGCACCTGCCCTCGGCCTGGGTGTCAGAAAGTCCAAGTGTCCAGTGTCACTTGCCAGGTACATGTGGCGGTTCCACAGCATCGGGTGGCTGGTGGGACCCTGACACCTTGTCCCCTTCATCATTTATGTCACACGCAGTTTCTGTGTGCCTGAGTAAGGGAATTTACGTGCCTTGGTTGTGACCAAATCGTCTCTCTCCAAATGGACAATGGCTTAAAAAGAATCCTACAGGCCAGGTGTGGTGGCTCACACCTGTAATCCCAGCACTTTGGGAGGCTGAGGCGGGTGATCACCTGAAGTCACTGAGGTCAGGAATTTGTGACCAACTTGGCCAACATGGTGAAACCCTGTCTTTACTAAAAATACAAAAATTGGCCGGGCATGGTGGCAGGTGCCTGTAGTCCCAGCTACTTGGGCAGCTGAGGCAGGAAAATCGGATCCAAGACAATATGGATTCTTCATACAGCAGCTCATGCTTTTACTCGGAATGGTGGGTGCTGACCAGCTCTAACAAGGAGTCAGCTGAAGAAATTCAGAACAGGAATCCTATCTGAAATTTGAGCCTTCGCTTTTGTGAAGGGCCACCTCTTGCACCTTGACATCTGATGGCGTGGAATTGTCACTGTTAGGAAGACATTTGCCATCCAGAGCACGTGCTATTTGAAGTCATGTGATAGCCCAATATGCCACCAAATTGCACCAGGCAGTAGGCTTAGAAACCCTTTTGAGTTTTCTGTATTAGAGTTAAGAGGAAACTCTACCTGCAGTTGGGGAAATGATATTCTCCCTGGCCTGGTGGAGATGACCAAATTAATACCCAGAGGACAAGGTGGTTGGTGTTAGCAAATTGATTTGGGAGCTGTCTAGAAAACATTGCTGAACATATGAAGAGGCTCTATGGGAGGCTGGTTAAACATTTGGATGAAAGTATAGATGTTTCTAAGCTGATTTAGCTCAGAATATTGGCTAGATTTTGCTTCAGCAGGAAATTATCCACAGAACTCCTGTGTGTGTGTGTGTGTGTGTGTGTGTGTGTGTGTGTGTGTGTGTGTGTATGTGTGTGTGTGTAAACCACCAAGGGAAAGATCTACATGAGAAGAAATAAAAGGCTTTAACAATGTTTTATGGGGGGGAAAAACGTGTTGTGTGTGATGGGGTGGCACCTCTCTGATGGGGACAGAGTCATAGCTTTGAGTTAGATTTCACAGATGGTGTCACTGTGGCTGCCTTGCTCGTAGAAAGCTACTGAAGAAGAGATGTCAAATCCAGAAAGTGCTTTCAACATGTAATATATTATTTATTTTATTTTATTATATGATAAGGAGAGATTAAGAAAATCTCTTGTATCACACAGCAGTTCTCTGTTCTGTCATCATGAAGAACATAAAAGACGTACTAGATTTGAAGCTGTTTCTCATTTCTCTTTAAAAACATTTTTTTTTGAGACAGCCTTTTTTTTTTTTTTTTTTTTTTGACAGAGTCTCGCTCTGTCAGCCAGGCTGGAGTGCAGTGGTACGATCTCAGCTCACTGCAACCTCTGCCTCCTGGGTTCAAGCGATTCACCTGCCTCAGCCTCCCGAGTAGCTGGGATCGCAGCCACGTGCCAACATGCTTGGCTAATTTTTGTACTTTTATTAGAGAAGGAGTATCGCCTTGTTGGCCAGGCTGGTCTCAAACACCAAACTTCAAGTGATCTTCCCACCTCAGCCTCCCAAAGTGCTGGGATTATGGGCATGAGCCAAAGCACTCAGCCCTCTTTTTTTTTTTTTTTTTTTTTTAAATTTTGAGATGAGGTCTCTCTCTGTCACCCAGGCTGGAGTGCAGTGGCATGATCTCAGCTCACTGTAACCTCTGCTTCCTGGGTTCAAGCGATTCTCCTGTCTCAGCTCCCCGGGTAACTAAGACTACAGGCATGCACCACTGTGCCCAGCTAATTTTTGTATTTTTGGTAGAGATAGGGTTTTGCCACATTGCCAGGCTGGTCTCGAACTCCTGAGCTCAAGTGAGCTGCCTACCTTGGCCTCCCAAAATGCTAGGAGTACAGGTGTGAGCCACATGCCCAGCCTCAAGCTTCTTTCTCATCCTTTAAAATTTCTATTTATTATCTATCTTATAGTGTACACAATATATTCGTACAATGTTACATGCTTATAATTTATAAATATGCATATATTGTAGGTGCCTACTTAGAAGTTTTTCACACATAAGGGATCAGGGTCATACCATTTGGACACCATCATGCTATAGGGGATAAAAGTTAAGGATTTAAATGGTCTTCAGATTAAAGGAAGAAAAGAGGGTTCATGCCCTGATTTTCTTTTTCAGATGATGAATACTGTTCAAAACTTATTCAAATGTGTTTTCATGAAACTACCTATATTATAAGGTTGATGATTTCACTTATTAGAGAATGACGTTGCTACTTTCCAAGTAAGTTAACAGTTTCAAACATTCATCTTTGTATTTTGAGACGGAGTGCAGTGGCTCTGTCTCGTCTCACTACAACCTCCACCTCCCAGGTTCAAGTGATTCTTCTGTCTCAGCTTCCTGAGTAGCTGGGTTTACAGGTGCCCGCCACCACGCCCGGCTAATTTTTGTATTTTTAGTAGAGATGGAGTTTTACCATCTTGGCCAGGCTGGTCTTGAACTCCTGACCTCGTGATCCACCTGCCTCAGCCTCCCAAAGTGTTGGGATTACAGGCGTGAGCCACCACGCCCGGCCCCAAACGTTCTTCTTTTGGTGGAACTAGTTCTTTGGCTGCTGACCAAATTAAATGGAGGGGTCTTAGGATTTAAAAAACTTTCCTATGGCTACGTCCACATTTAGAGATACAAGCTTTGGTCAGTCACGCTCTTCTTAATTACATAGCTCATGCCAAAGAAGAGAGATATTTTGTCTGAAGCCTTTTTGTCTTTTAAAAACAAAACAAAAAGAGTCTTACTCTGTCACCCAGGCTGGAGTGCAGTGGCACAGCCACGGCTGACTGCAGCCTCAGCTTCCCGGGCTCAAGTGATCCTACTGTAGTCCCAGCTACTCAGGAGGCTGAGGCAGGAGGATCCATTGAGCCTGGGAAGTTGAGGCTAATTTTATTTTTTTGTAGAGATGGGGTTTCACCATGTTGCCCAGGCTGGTCTTGAACTCCTGGGCTCAAGCAATCCGCCAGTCTTGGCATCCCAGAGTGCTGGGATTATAGGTATGAGCGATCCGCCTGGCCTGAAGCTCTTAGGCTGTGTCCTGATGTGCCTGGGTGTGTCGTCAGCTGCTGCGTTTCTGCCTGTCTGCTTTTCCCGGCATCAAGGCTGCAAGTGTTGCAAAGCAGAGCGTGGCTTTGTCTTCTAAGAACATTCTCTGGAAACAGCTGGTGTCATTCTAACGGGAAAAGATTTTGGGGTCGTTTTCAATTAAATTTATCTGTTTAATTGATTGAAAACATTATATGTATTTATCTTGTACAACATGATGCTTTGAAATATACATATTTGTGGAATGGCTAAATCAAGCTAAATAACATATGCATAACTGCACCAATTTATTATTTATTTGTGATGAGAACATTGAAAATCTACTCTTTTAGCAATTTACAAGAATAGAATACACTATTATTAACTATAGTCACCACATTGTTAAATAGTGCCTTGAATAATTTTCCCCGTTTAACTGAAATTTTCTGTCTTTTGACCAATATCTCTTCTGTCCACTTCCCTCCACTCCCTTAAGCCCCTGGTAACAATTATTCTACTCTCTACTTCTAGGACCTATATTTTCTAGATTCCAGGTATAAGTGAGATCGTGCACTCTTTGTCTTTCTGTGCCTGGCTTATTTCACTTAGCATAATGTCCTCTAGGTTCATCCATATTGTCAAAAACGACAGAATTTTTCTTTGAAGGTTGAATAGTATTTCATTATATATACATTGTATATATACATATATATATATGCACACTTTCTTTTTTGTTTTTTGAGACGGAGTCTTGCTCTGTCACCCAGGCTGGAGTGCAGTGGCACAATCTCAGCTCACTGAAACCTCGGTTTCCCGGTTCAAGCAATTCTTCTGCCTCAGCCTGCTGAGTAGCTGTGACTATGGACACCCACCACCATGCCCAGCTAATTTTTACATTTTTTTTTTTTAGTAGAGACAGGGTTTCATCATATTGGCTAGGCTGGTCTCGAACTCTTGACCTCATGATCCACCCACCTCGGCCTCCCAAAGTGCTGGGATTACAGGCGTGAGCCACCGCACCGGGCCCTACACACTTTATTCATTCATCCATTGATGGACACATTAGCCATATCTTGGCTATTGTGAATAATGGTGCATTGAACATGGGGGGGTGCATATGTGTCTTCAGTATATTGATTTCATTTCCTTTGGATATAGACCCAAAAGTGGAATTGCTGGATCATATGGTAGTTCTACTTTTAATTTTTTGAGGAACCATACTAATTTCCATAATGGTTGTACTAATTTACATTCTCACCGTCAGTATGCAAAGGTTCCATCTTCACATCCTTGCCAACATGTGGTATCTTCCATCTTTATGATAAAAGCTATTCTTACAGTTGTGAGGCAGTACCTCATTGTGGCTTTAATTTGCATTTCCCTTATGATTGGTGATGCTGAACATAGCTATTGGCCATTTCTTTCTTTTTTTTTTTTTTTTGGAATGGAATCTCGTTCTGTCACTAGGCTGGAGTGCAGCGGCACGATCTCAGCTCACTGCAACCTCTGACTCCCAGGTTCAAGGGATTCTCCTGCCTCAGCCTCCTGAGTAGCTGGGACCACAGGAGTGCACCACCATGCCTGGCTAAGTTTTGTATTTTTAGTAGAGATGGGGTTTCGCTGTTTGACTGGGATGGTCTCGATCTCTTGGCCTCGTGATCTGCCCACCTCGGCCTCCCAAAGTGCTGGAATTACAGGCATGAGCCACTGCGCCTGGCTCCTATTGGCCATTTCTATGTCTTCTTTTGAGAAATGTCTCCAGAACCTATGTGCATTTTTTAATTGGGTTGTTTTCTGGCTATTGAGTTGTTTGCATTCTTCACATGTTCTTTGTCAGATGTGTGGTTTACAAATATTTTATCCTATTCCATAGGTCTCTTTACTCTGTTGATTATTTCCTTTGTTGTGCAGAGCTTTTGAGTTTGATGTAATTCCATTTGTCCATTTGTGCTTTTGTTGCCTGTGCTTTCGGAGTCACGTACAAAAAAATCATTGTCCAGACCAGTGTAATGGAACTTTTTCCATAGGTTGTCTTTTAGTAGTTTTACAGTTTGGGGTCTTACGTTTAAGTCTTTAACTCATTTTGAGTTGACTTTTGCGGATGGTGTGAGATGGGGTCTGATTTCATTCTCTGTGGATACCCAGTTTTCTAACACCATTTATGTAAGAGGATCTCCTTTCCCCATTGTATGTTCTTGGCAGCTTTGTTAAAAACTAATTGACCATATGTGCATGGATTTATGTTTAGGCTCTCTTTTCTGTTCCGCTGGTCTATGTATCTCTGTTTTTATGCCAGTATCATGCTGTTTTGGTTCCTATAGCTTTATGGTATGTTTTGAAGTCAAGTAGAGTGATACCTCAGCTTTGACTTTATTGTTTAAAATTACTTTGGCTATTCAGGGTCTTTTGTGGTTTCACACAAATTTTAGGTTTTTTTTTTTCATTTCTGTGAAAAACATCATTGAAATTTTAATAGGGATTCCATTGAATCCATAGATTGCTCAGCATAGTATGGACATTTTAATCACATTAATCATATTAATTCTTCCAATCCATGAACATGGAATCTTTTCATTTACTTGTGTCTTCTTCGGTTTCTTTCATCAACGCTTTACAGTTTTCAGTGTACACATCTTTCACTTCCTTGGATACATTTATTCCTAAGCATTTGATATTTTTATGGCTATTGTAAGTGGTATTGCTTTCTTGATTTCATTTTTGAATAGTTTGTTGTTAGTATATGGAAACACTATTGATTTTCGTATATTGATTTTGTATTCGGCAACTTTACTAAATTTGTTTAGTAATTGAAACAGTTTTTTGGTAACATCTCTAGGGTTTTCTATATATAAGATCATCTGTCTACAAACAGGGAAAATTGAACATCTTTTCCAATTTTGATTCCTTTTATTTATTTTAACAATTTCCAAAATATTTTATTTTTATTTTTTCTTCAACTTCTAAGTTCCAGGGTCCATGTTTAGAATGTGCAGGTTTGTTACATAGGTAAACATCTGCTCTGGTGGTTTGCTGCACGGACCAACCCATCACCTAGGTATTAATCCCAGCGTTCATTAGCTGCTCTTCCCAAGGATGCCTTTTCTTTCTTTCTCTTGCCTAAGTGTGCTGGGTAGGACTTGCAGTATTATGTTGAATAGAATTGGTGAGAGTGGACTTCTTTGCCTTATTCCTGAACAAGTTGTCTGTGACAACTAATTTACTCTAGTTTTACTCTAGTAAACACTTGCTCGCCTAGAGTGTGGATTCTCAGACCGGTTGTGAGTTTTATGATGTCTGTTTCACATTTAATGCTTAAATCATAGGGCATGCCTAGTCTGAGAATCCATACTCTGGGTGAGTGGCTGTTTTTAACTAGAATACATTAGTCCCTCCAGACAACTACTGTGGGTCTGCTCAGTAATTTCCACGCATGGCTAATTTAATTGTACTGTATGTACCATCCTGGTAATTAATCTTATCAACCAATTATTTACACCCCGTGTATAATCTTGAAGCCCAAACTAGTGAACTAAGAAGTAAAATGTTATCTCTTCATTGTCATTTCTTCCCTTCTCTCTTGGTTTCCTCTTTTTAAAACGAAGAAGCGTGTATTTTAAGATAGAGAGCCTGTAAGGGCATTCATTAACTGTTTATTCGTTGATTAATTAATTAATCCATGATTTTATTTTACCCATTTCCAGACAGGATTGCACCTACCTCAGCTCAGGTGCAGTTGTTTATCTTATTCTTTGAGTTATATTATGAATTGTTGTGGCTTTCATTTGGGTGGTGGTGGCAGGGAGCTGGGTGTGTGTGTGTGTGTGTGTGTGCTGTGCTGTTTTAAAATAAAGCAAACAAGCAAGATCCATGCTCTGTGCAGTGGTTCAATAAAGTAAGTTGGCCAGGCAAGGTGGCTCACACCTGTAATCCCAACACTTTGGGAGGCTGAGGCAGGCGGATCACGAGGTCAGGAGTTTGAGACCAACCTGGCTAACATGGTAAAACCTTGTCACTACTAAAAATACAAAAAATTAGCTGGGTGTGGTGGTATGCAGCTGTAATCCCAGCTACTCAGGAGGCTGAGGCAGGAGAATTGCTTGAACCTGGGAGATGGAGGTTGCAGTGAGCTGTGATCATACCACTGCACTCCAGCCTGGGTGACAGTGAGACTTCATCTAAAAAATAAGTAAACAAATAAAAATAAAAAATAAAATAAGTTATTCTTTCCAGCTCATTTTCTTGCTTTCTGCGTTTATGTTTCTGAGTAGTCTTATAGCACAGATAAAAGAACTGAGGCGTTCCAAGGGGCAGCGATTTACCCAGGGTCACCTGCCCTTTGCTGGCCGCAATAGTAACACAAGTAGGTGGCCTGACTCTGTGCCCAGGCTCTCCTGACGCCGCATCCTGCCTGCAGGCCATCCTGGGGTGAGACTTCGTGTTGCAATTTACTGGCCTGCCACATATTTCCCGCATTCTCTTGGCGCTGGTTTAAAAATTAATGACTGCTTAATGGACATTTCTATTTCTGAGAGTTGAGCTGTGCTTTTTCCTTTCTCCTCTGGTAGAAATCTGACATCCAGGACAGCCTCTGCTACAAGACCCGGCTCTACCAGATAGAAAAGTACAGGGCCCCCAAGGAGTCCTACGAGGTAAGTGACCCCCGAAGCAAACCCCAGGGTCTCTTAGGAAGGGTGGATTTCCATTTGCAGTAATTGGAAAAGAAGCCAATTACTGTGGGACACTGAAGTAGCAAAAGACACAGACTTATGCTCGTAACTGAGCCCTTGAGAAATGGTTTACAGTGGAACCAGCATCGCGGCGTCTGAACCGTGGTTCTCAGCTGTGGCTGTGGCTGCGTGTTAAAGTCACCAGGAGCATTTAAACATCTGGATGCCCAGGCCGCACCTCAGACCAATTCCATTGCATCTGAGGAGGGGAGACTCGGGTATTAGTAGTTTTTTAAAGCTCCCTGGATGTTCCAATGAGCAGCCAAAGTTGAAAACCACTTTCAGGATCTCCCAAAATGAAAATGAGATGCTCAGTGTTTCACTCATCTATGAGTGAAACCAGCAAAAATGGATCTCATAGAAGTTCAGAGTAAAACTGTGGTTGTTAGAGGCTTGGAATGGCAGGGGGAAGGGAGGGTAGAGAGGGGTTGCTTGACGGACACGAAATTACGGCTAGACGGAAGGAATAAGTCCTCGTGTTCTGTGGCACTGTAGGGTGACTACAGTAAACAATAATTACTGGCATATTCGTCAACTATAACACATATACTGGTACCAGACACACTATCTAGTCCTTTTCCACATGGATATCAACCGTATTAAGCCTTCTTAACATTACACAGCGCTTATAGTCATTCACCAGACATAGCACATCCAAGTCAAGAAATTTCTCACCAACATGGATATCCCCTACCAGACTTTAGTCTCTTAACCTACCAAGCTCCGAGAAATCATCATCCCACTCAGGCGTGTTACCCTTCTTGCTCCAGGCCCATAACACTTGGAGGTGACTATCATGAAACTATACCTGGCATCTGGTTCTTACCTCACGGCCATAACACTACGATCGCCCACAGGTTCCCCTTAAATAAGACATCTCGATGGATCAGTGACTGTCACCCTATTAACCAGTCACAGGAGCGTAGAGTAACGTACTGTATATATTCAAAAAGCTAAAAGAGGATTTTGAACATTTGTAACACAAAGAAATGATAAATATTTGAGGTAATAGATGTGTTGATCGCCCTGATTCGATCATTACATATTGAATACATGGATGGAAATATCACTCTCTGTCCCATAAAATAGATGTATAATTATTATGCGTCAACTAAGAATAAAAGGGAAAAATGCAAATGCTAGGAAAGAATGAGATGCTTAAAAATAGAGCCGAGTGTAACACGTGGCATCAGAAGAAAGTGAGCGAGGAACAGGAAAGTTTGGGATGAAGCAGGCTTTCCTGGCCAGCTGTCCCTGGTGACCTGATATGGCCTGGGATATACCTGAGAGAAAAAGACCACAGCTCTTTTATTTCAGAATAAAAACTGGGCTCCTGTGCCAAATTGTCTTAAATTTGGATCCCACACCCATGTTTATTAGGAGACTGTGCCTGTGAATTCCAGATCGAGGGAGAGGGTCAGGGGTGGGGTGCCAGCTCAGGGCCCCTCATCTACCTTTTGCCAAGTGAGTTCTTCTTTCTCAGTAATTTTCCTGGGAACCCCCTTCCCTTTCCCCGCTGGAGCCCCTTCCATGTCCTGAGTGTCCTTGCCACAGGAACCTCTCTCCTGGGACACCCAGGTCTATTAGTCTGTTCTACACTGCTAATAAAGACATACCTGAGACTGGGTCATTTATAAAGGAAAGACGTTTAATAGACTCACAGTTCCACATGGCTGGGGAGGCCTCAAAATCATGGTGGAAGGTGAATGAGGAGCAAAGTCACATCTTACGTGGCGGCAGGCTAGAGAGAGCATGTACAGGGGAACTCCCTTCATAAAACCATCAGATCTTGTGAGACTTACTCCAATGAGAACAGTATGGGGAAACTGGTCCCATGATTCAATTATCTGCACCCAGCCCCGCCCTTAACACATGGGTATTATTACAATTCAAGGTGAGATGTGGGTGGCGACACAGCCAAACCATATCACCCAGAAGTTTTTTCATTTGAGAAGGGATCAAAAAGGAATCCTTTGTTTATGCCCCCATAAGGTCACTGGGCCTGGCCTCTCTCCTCTTTCTTTTTCTGACATGAAGTTTTCATCCTGATCTCATGAGCGGCTCACATTGCTCTGGAAGGATCTTCTCTGGGCTTGTCTTGCACACAGGGCTGCAGTGAGGCATGGTGGCTACCGAGGCCCACGCTGGACTCCCGGGCAGCCAGCTAAGCAGGTGTCCAGGGAGGGCCCAGCTGTCATGACACCATGACAGGGAGGGCCCCCCTGCAGGGCCCCAAGTGCGAATGTGACATGAGCTCAGGAGAGGGACCCGCCCCCAGCATTGAGGTGGGCAATGGCATGGGTCTCCATTTCAGACAGACCCTAGGGCAGAGGGAGAAGAGAAACTGACAAAGACAAGGGCTGGGGGTGGCCGGGCAGGAGGCAAGCAGCCAGGAGTCAGTGATGCCAGGGGGACTTCAGGAACAGAGGAAAGGTCACCTGTGAAATGGTCAGCGGTGTCAACTGAGCCGCTAGTTGTCCTGAGGATGTTAGACAGAACAGCTTCATGAAGTGCCAAAGGCAGAAGAGAGATGGCATGGTTTTGGGGGGTGGGGAGAGGGGAAGTGAAGTCAGCATCCACCTCTCCATAAGTGACGCTGCAGTGAAGGGAGAGAACATGAGCTTGACGGAAGGATGCTCAGGGCTGGGGAGGAATGGTGGGGCTTAGCCTGGACCCCAGGCTGCATGCCCCCTTCCTCAAGACAGGCTGTGGGGCACGGGGAAGATGAGGGTGGAGACAAGCCCTTTGGAAGGTGGGTCTTGATGGCAGGAGCTAAGCCGAAAGCCCAGGTGTGCGGAGAGCCAGGTGCCCCCTGAACTCTAGAACCCTCTGGCCAGTTGCTTACTAAATGTTAACCCCTTCTTGCATGAATGAAGGGGTCTCAAATCTAGCACACTCTGAACAAGACTCTCCCCAGCCCCTACGTCCCCTCTCTATGCATGGCAGCCCCTTCCTCCCCACAGTGCAGGGAAGAAACCCAAGTCCTTGTCTTTGACTCCCTGATACTCCCGGAGCCAACCCATCACCAAGTTCTACCAATCTGACTGCGAAACCCTCCAACCCCTGCCCTCTCTCCGCCTCCATCCCCACACCTGGTCCCAGCCTCATCACTCTCTCCTGGACCTCGGCTATGCCCTCCTAACTGATCCTCTTGCTTCGGGGGTGGTGGCCCACCACTCCCTCCTGCCTGGCCTACAGAGCGAGCTTTTCACCCTCACACCGCATCATGTCACTTTCCTGCTTAAAACCTTTGGAGGCTTCCTTCACCTGCCAGGCAGACTCCGTGCCCTGTCGCCCTGTGTGGTTCAGCCCTAGCTGGCTTCTCCTGCTTGTCCCCCAGCCCCACAGCCCCCCCCCACCCCACACACAGCGCTGCGTCCGCCCTGTGCTCAGTCCACAGCCTTTGGGCTTGCTGCGCTCTCTCTGCCTGTGGGGGCTGTGCAAAGGCTGCTCCCTGTTCCAGAATGTTCTCCCCGCCCCTCTTTGCTAAACCTCAGTGTCTTCAGATCCCAGAGCAAGGTCACCTCCCCATGGGTCCCTGCTGTTCCCTGATCTCTGCCATTTCGTCTCATGCTATCTATCCTATCACTTACCCCATCTGCCTGCCGCATTCCACATCCTAGGGCCAGGCCCACTTGCTGTTTGTTTGTTTCGGGGTTGTTTGATTAACATTTCTCCCTCTGGGCTGTGAGTTCCAGAAGAGTAGAGTCTGAATCCCTTTTGCTCCTCACAATATTCCCAGAGGCCACACGATGCCTGGCATGTAGTAGGTGCTCAATAAATATTTGCTCAATAAGCAAATGGAAAGATCAAATGGCCCCTGACCAGAGTCTCAGAAAATGGATAGGACTGGGACAAGCAACGGAGCAGGTAGAACATTCCAGGTGGGACACCTGGCTGTTTTAAAAGCAGGGGGATTCCTGCAGTGTAGCACACACACACTTGAAGTTATCACCACCACATGGCCGTGCCTTATGGCAGGGAGGAACCTCTTACGGTCACCTGTGCTGAGGGTGGTCACCTGACCAAGAGTCCAGGGGGTGCAGAATTCACTGTTAGACTTCTTACCTCATGCTTTGCATGTCACTCATGAGGGTCTCGTCCAAGGACAATGCAAACTTAGGTGTCTGGAGGGCCCAATGTGCGTGCCCTAGGTGGCCCCTAAGCCACCTTGTTGATGCCCTGGTCCACGCTGACCTCACACCCGCCCCACTGCAACTGTGTGTCAGAAGGGGCCGGAACTCCAGAGGGAAAGGGGTCCTTCTTCATTCTATTCCTTTTCTATTTCCTCTGACCTGAAGACACATGGTGAGCGTTTTAAACATTTGTAGAAATATTTAACGGTTAGGATTTAAATAGGAACACTAATGGGCAAACAGCATTCAATTTTCTATGATCCATTTGTTTCCTCTAAACTGCAGCGACACTTCCCTAATTAAATGACAGCTATTACCAGATGATCCAGCTTGTCTCTGGAGGGACCTAGAAAGTGGAGTGGGGCTAGTTTGGGGAAGGACTAAGAAAGGGCCCAGGCTTCACAGAAAAGTCCACTCGGAGCCGGGGGTGGTGGGGGGCTTTTCCGTCCTCGGTGGGCCTGGGAGAAGCCACCCCAGGGCAGGGGTGGAGCTGAATGGGCATAGGGAATAGTGGAGAGGTTTCAGGTTGTGTGCATACCGGGGTGTGGCCCAGGGCTCGTGTCTCCAGGGATGTCATCAAGCCGCGTCCGGGCACTGAGTGGAAGCAGTGGCCTCTTTCTTCCTTTTGATTCCAGTTCGTTTTCTCCTAGGAGACAAAGGAGCTGAATTAAGTTGCAAAAACTTCCCTCTTGGGGTTACCAAGCAGTGATTATACCACTTGACCATTTTCTCTCTCTTTTTCCTATCAAAGGCAGAGACTATAGAAGTGGGGTACACTTCTCATCTGAGAACACCTATCGTGTGTGCCCGAAAGATTCCCTCCCTCCCTCCTTTTTCTCTCTTTTCTTTCCCCTTCCTCCCTCCCTCCCTTCCTTCCTCTCTCGCTTTCTTTCCTTTCTTTCTTCCTTCCTTTTCTTCCTTCCTTCCTTTCCTTCCTTCCTTCATTTCTTTCCTTTACTTCCTTCCTTCCCTCTCTCTTCCTTTTTTTCTTTTCCTTCATTCCCTCTCTCCTTTCTTTCTCTCTTCTTGCCCTCCCTCCCTTCCTTCCTTTTCTTTCTTCCTTTTTTTCCTTCCTTCCCTCCCTTCCTCCCTCCTTTCTTTCTCTTTTTCTCCCCTCCCCTCCCGTTTTTCCTTCCTTTTTCTTTCTTTGTTTCCAGCCCAAGCTGGAGTGCAGTGGCACAATCACATCTCATTTCAGCCTTGACCTCCCCACCTCAGATGATCCTCCCACCTCAGCCTCCTTAATAGCTGGAACTACAGACATGCACCATTATGTTCAGCTAATTTTTTGTAGAGAGGGGGGTTCACCATGTTGTCCAGGCTGGTCTCGAACTCCTGGCTCAAGCCTTCTGCTTGCCTCAGACTCCCAAGGTGCTGGGATTACAGATGTGCGTCACCCCGCACAGCCCAAATTTCTACATTTTTAAAGGACAACAGTCATACTGCATTAGGGCTCACCCTAATAACCTCATTTTAACTTGATTACCTCTGTAAAGACTCTCTCTCCAAATAAGGTCAAATTCTGAGGTCCTGAGGTTAGACTGTAACCTTTGAATTTTGGGAGAGTACAATTCAACCCACAACAGGGATGAAACATTTAAAGGCAAATATTAAAATGTTCACTTTGTGTCTTATTTAGAAATCTATGCAACTTTAAAAAATACAGTTCAGAATCAGATCCAGCAGTCTGTGCTGTTAGACATCAGAAGTGCAGTTACTTGGGTGGGCCCAGTGGCTCACACCTGTAATCCCAGCATTTTGTGAGGCCAAGGTGGGTGGATCACTTGAGGTCAGGAGTTCAAGACCAGCCTGGCCAACATGACAAAAACCCGTCTCTACTAAAAATACAAAAATGAGCCTGGATTGGTGGCGTGCACCTGTAATCCCAGCTACTCGGGAGGCTGAGGCAGGAGGATTGCTTGAACCCAGGAGGTGGAGATTGCAGTGAGCCAAGGTTGTGCTATTGCACTCCAGCCTGGGCAACAGAGTGAGACTCCAACTCAAAAAAAAAAAAAAAAAAAAAAAAAAGAAGTGAAGTGTCATTACTTTTGGGGACAAGTGAAGTGTCATTACTTTTGGAGACAAGTGAAGTGTCATTACTTTTGGAGACAAGTGAAGTGTCATTACTTTTGGGGACAGAGTGCCTGGGAGAGGACATGGGGTGGCAAGGAGGACCCTCCCGATGCTGGCTGTGTTCTGTTTCTTGATCTGAGTGCCATTTCTGTGAGTGTCTTTGCTGTTTGGGAAAACATGGAGCTGCTGACTTCTCATTAGAGCACTCCTCCATATGGCGCCTTCGAGTTTAATAAAGTGTTTACCTAGAAAATCTATTCAGCACACGAGTTAGGACATCTGCTGCCTACTTTCAGGGAAGTTTCAGGATTTGCTTTCTGTCTATGAAAACTGAAAGGAATAATTCCTAACCAGAGCTGCAGAGGTGCCGGGGAAGAGTTTAGGGAAAAAAATAACAGGTGCAGATTCTTGCATTGTTGAAGGATATTCCTTTTCACAGGCCTCTCTGGACACCTGGACGAGAGATCTTGAATTCCATGCTGTGCAGGTAAGAACTTGGAGAATTATTATGTATTCGTCAGGGTTCTCCAGAGAAACAGAACCAATAGAGTACTCAGAGAGAGAGACCGGGACTGAGACTTAATTGTGGGGGTTGGCAAGTCTGAAATCTGCAGGGCAGACCAGCAGGCTGGATGAGCTGATGTTGCAGCTTCAAGTCCAAAGCCTATCTAGAGGCAGAATTTCTTTTGCCAGAAGACCTCATTCTTTTTTTCTTAAGGCCTTTGACTGATCGGATGACACCCACCCACATTATGGAGGATAATCTACTTAAAGTCTGCTGATTTAAATGTTAATCACATCTTTGTTTATTTATTGAGATGGAGTTTCATTCTTGTCGCCCAGACTGGAGTGCAATGGCGTGATCTCGGCTCACTGCAACCTCTGCCTCCCAGGTTAAAGCGATTCTCATGCCTCAGCCTCCCAAGTAGCTGGGATTACAGGTGCCCGCCACAATGCCTGGCTAGCTTTAGTATTTTTAGTAGAGATGGGATTTCACCATGTTGGCCAGGCTGGTCTCGAACTGCTGACCACAGGCCATCCACCCACCTCGGTGTCCCAAAGTGCTGGGATTACAGGCGTGAGCCACTGATCCCAGTCTGTTAATCACCTCTTTAAAAACACATTCACAGAATCATCTAGACTGGTGTTTGACCAAGCAACTGGCCTAGCCAAGTTGGCGTATGAAATTACCCATCATATATGATCCTAAGTGTTGGTCAGTCTCTGCCCAGGGCACAGGCTCTGCCAGCCCTATCCTTATCCAGAATTAAAACACGCAGAATCCTGTTGTGAGTGGGTTTAGCAGAATCCCTTCAGAGCACATTGGTTCTCGCTATGTGCAGTTGACTGTTTTTTATCATCTTTATTGTGTTGCTACAACTGTACACCCTGCTATGCATTTCTGTTTCCACCAGGATGAGAAGTGGGGTTTGCAGCTATCTAGAGCTTCCTGGCTGGATGGCCTAATTTATGAACGAAGCCCTCTTTTTTTTTTTGAGGTGGAGTCTCACTCTATCATCCAGGCTGGAGTGCAGTGGTGTGATCTTGGCTCACTGCAACCTCCGCTTTCCAAGTTCAAGCGATTCTCCTGTCTCAACCTCCTGAGTAGCTGGGACCACAGGCACATGCCACTATGCCCAGCTAATTGTTGTATGTTTAGTAGAGATGGGGTTTCGCCATATTGGCCAGGCTGGTCTCAAACTCTTGACCTCAAGTGATCTGCCTGCCTTGGCCTCCTAAAGTGCTGGGATTCCAGGCGTGAGCCGCAATGTCCAGCCCAAAGTCTTGTTATTATCAATTTAATTGTAGGTTTTTCTGCAGCAAAATCAGGTTTCCCCTTATGTGATGGGCAACAAGGAACTAAAACCAACCAGCCATGACATCTGGTCCCTGGGCCATCCCAGGTGGTAGCAGTCAGCACTTGGTTCTGACACACCAAACAGCTTGGAGAGGCTTACTAATCATCAGAGGGAAGGAAAGCTTCAAAAAAGCCCATGTGGAGCTGGACTTGATAAAGTTACTCAAAGAAAACTTGCCTCAGCTCCCAGGGTTCCTCTGCCACATGCGGGAAGAGGCAGATTTCCCAGGCAGCCATCCATTCTCCGGCCTGGGGTGATGAGGATTCGAAGCAAGCATTGGTCCCTGTTAAATGCATGCATTTGCTGTTCGGGAGATAAAACAGGTGTGATCTGTGCTCATTGTTATCCTCCCAGAGCTGGGAAGGATCCACACTTTTGGTTACATATGGGGAAACACCTCCCTCAAGGAGAAGTGAATTGTCCAAGGTCACCCAACTGTAACATGCTCTCTCACGTTCCGGAGAGAGCAAGGAACGGATTCCAGACTTCTGGACTGCCAAGCTATGACCACGGCTGGGATTCTCAGGTGCAGCACCTACGGCAGCCAAGCTGGGAAATAGGCGGGCCGTGTGGGTCTTTGGAACACAGAAGCCTGTGGTCATTCTTCAGTGGCCATTATACCCCAGCTGCGAAGCCAACAGGGAAGACTCCGAAGGGGACCAGCTCTCTGGAGCTCAGGCCTCAGAGGCTGAGGATGGGTTTCCCCCTCCTGTGGCATCTCCATCTCCTCCATGGGACAATACACACCATTAAGGGTCTCGGGTAAACGATTGTTCATGGGGCCGTGTTTTCAAAATGTCCCACTTTGTAAATATCCATGCACATCTGCAGTGGGTGGAAACAGCAGATAGAGAACAAGAAGCTGTTTAGTGAACAGCTTGCCTCTGGGGCCTCATGTGGCCTTTTCTCTGATCTGCCTCGGGGGATTTGGAACTGTGCCATGAAGGTGCAAGAAGACGGACTTCAAACCGAGAGCTTGAATCCCATCGCCCACCCTCAAGTCCACGTGGGTGCTGGAGCATCGGAGGGAAGCCAGGCATCTCTGCAGGCGGCAGCCTTGCCGCGTGCAGAGCTTGCTTGTGGAAGGGGGATGTGATTAGTCCCCCTGAAGAACCGTTTCCGTTATGTAAGGCAATGTAGCATCCTGCTCCGTAGGAAATTTCTTTTGGAGAAATAGGCCATGCAAATGAAAAAGTCTAATTTGGGTGATTGGTTGCATTTGGTGACATGTGCTTGGAGGGCAGGGAGATTGGCTGGTTATAAATAAGCTTGCTTTCTCTGGGCTGTTGACCCTTCTGCTTGGAGTGACTCTGAGTTTCATCCCCAGTAGGGAGCAGCTAAGGGTGAATTCTTTTTTTTTTTTTTTTTTAGACGGAGTTTCACTCTTGTTACCCAGGCTGGAGTGCAATGGCGCGATCTCGGCTCACCGCAACCTC
>NW_016107356.1:2266670-2269167 GCF_001604975.1 Cebus imitator
GGATGGTCTCGATCTCTTGACCTCGTGATCCACCCGCCTCGGCCTCCCAAAGTGCTGGGATTGCAGGCGTGAGCCACCGCGCCCGGCCAGGGTGAATTCTTGATTTCCCTTTAGAAACTGGTTACTATGAAATCCCTGACTCTCTGCTGAAGAAGGATGTTCTGGGGGTTCTTGGGGACATACCAGGGTGTAGATCTTGGGATAAAGTTTAACAACGGTGGCCTTAGCAGGATTTCCTGGAACTTTCTGTCTGGGGGTGTATTTTTCCTCTTTTCTGCCTCCATTGCAGCTTTCTGCTCATTGCCAAATACCCGCCTTGTCAGCAACAGGAGAAATTTGGTCTTTCAGGCCAACCTTGTTCTCTTTCCACACCAAAGTCCCACGCATTACACACCACTGGGTGTCCATGGACTCTATCTGGGTAGTGATACTAGTCCCCAGAAGTTTTCATTTTGATCATTAAGCTTTTGAGAACCCAAGGAGGGTTAGAAAGGAATGAAAACGGGCTGGGTATGGTGGCTCATGCCTGGAATCCCAGCACTTTGGGAGGCCGAGGCAGGCGGATCGTGACTTCAGGAGTTCAAGACCAGCCTGACAAACATGATGAAACCCCGTCTCTACTAAAAATACAAAAATTAGCTGGGCGTAGTAGGGCACGTCTGTAATCCCAGCTACTCGGGAGGCTGAGGCAGGAGAATTGCTTGAACCCGGGAGGCAGAGGTTGCAGTGAGCTGAGATCGCGCCACTGCACTCCAGCCTGGGCAACAAAGCAAGACTCCATCTCAAAACACACAGACAGACAGACAGACAGACAGACACACACACACACACACACACACACTAAAGGAATGAAAATGAACCTAGACAGCCACCAGCAGCTCTCAAGCCTTGGGGGCCACAGAGCAGCCTGAAAAAGTGTTTGCTGATCGATTTAAAAAACAATCCTCACACGGAAAGAACTGCAGTGTTGTCCTTTCGACCAGATACCGCGTTTGGAAATGTATGACAAAGGTACATTTGACTGCTTTTTCCTGTAGAAGGTGTCAGCAGGCAGAGCTGGTGACTTTTGCATAAAAATAGAGAAAGAGGGAACCAAGCAAAAGGAGATTCTGCCAGATTTTTCAGGAAAGCCAGTAACATTGCCTTTGATGCTGGATGGGTGTGTGTCTCTGGGTGTGGGAGCACGTGTGCGAAAGCTTGTTCTTTGCCTTGGAGAAGGTGGCCTGTTGGTGTGTCATGGACACAAAGGGAGAGGGAAGCTGTGGAAAATGGTGATTGTCCTTTGCTGGCTTTAACCGAGGTGACCTGGCGCACCCAGTCCCCTTCATGGCATTCCAGATCACACCCTGGAGCCTGTGCCTTTCTCTGGAACATTTGGATCCCACTGGGGGAGCCTAGGACAGTGGGACGCCCCTGCCTCTGGGCCTTTCCACCCCTGGAATTGCCTGACCCCGCCCCAGGCTCTGAGAGTGTGGTGTCAAGTCAAGGATTGACAACATTGACTTCAGGGCCGTGAAAATCCAAGTTTCCACGGGCTCATGGGTGGATTATGTAAGCACCGCGTCTGTTTCTTCCCGTGGAAAGGAGGGAGCAGAATTTGCCTTGTGGTGGGTTGTGCCCTCAGGGCAGCATCTGGCACCCTGTGTGTTCTCAAAAAAGGCTGGTGGCAGCTGTGAAGATGCTGAGGAGGGAGTCCGAGGAAGCTTCGTCTCTCCTGTCTTCCCATGTCGCTCCTTTGTTGGGGAGGAACCACATCAGCTGCAGGCCAGACCCCCAGGGAGCTGTACCCCTCCCAGGGCACTTGCGACGCGGCTCAGCATCCTCGCTTCCCACAGCTACCCTGTCTTCTTTCCCACGCAAACACTGGACATCATGAACTCTAACCTGCAAAGACTTTGAACAGCCATATTAGAAAGGGCTGTAAAACAGCAAAGAGAGGTTTCCTTGAGAAGCTTCTCAACAACATGAATGAAAAATGGATGAGCTCTCTTGGTTTGCAAATGCTCTTAAAGTTGAGGGCAGAAATGTGAAAAAGAAAAGTCTTTTTTTCCTCCTCACCCACGGTGAGGTCAGAGGTGCAGTTGCTTTAACAGTAAACACCAAACACAGGCTTTCGGGCTGGAAAAAGAACTTCTGCCTCTTAGTGACATTACCCTTCCCAGAAGCTTGAACTGAATTAATTTTAATTCAGTTCATTTTCTACCAGCCCTTTTAAAAAACATTTCAATAACTATTTATTAAGCTTTCTCTAAGCATCTGGCTTTATGCCACAGGCTGTGGGCTTGAAGATATATAAAATAGTCAAGTTCATTCTCATCAGATGGATTATAATCTAGTACAACAAAAGCAAGATTGACGCCGAAACAATGGCCGCTGCCGATCGTTTTGGCTCACAACTGTAATCCCAGTACTTTGGGAAGCTGAGACAGGAGGGTTGCTTGAGGCAGGAGTTCGAAACCAGCCTGGACAACATAAGGAGACCCCCTCTCTACAAGAA
>NW_016107356.1:2269632-2280649 GCF_001604975.1 Cebus imitator
AAAAAAAAAAAAAAAAAAAAAAGGCTACTTACACATGAGTCCTAAGTATGCAAGTGAGTGCTCACATGATTAGGGTAGAAAGGGCCAGAAGCCCATCCGGACCGCTCGGGGCTCTCTGGATTTGTTGTCCATGTTGCGTTGGCACCTCCTTGGCTTGAATGCTCCAAATAGAACCTGACATGAAGGTGGAAGTAGCTATGTTTCCAGTCACCTTTGCAAAGCCATTACTGGAGGTACGATCTTTGGGCTCCACTTTGAATGCAGACGGTAGGTTTCCAGAAGTCCTGCTCTACTTCACCTTCGTTCGTTGGGCTTGCTCCAGAATAATTGACCTCCTAGGAATGCCTTGCCCTTGCTGGAACGCCTTGAAAGAGGACAGTGCCAGGGAGCTAGGGTCAATTGAAGGCCACTCGCTGCCCAGGCAGAGGGAGACGGGCTTCCTGGAGCGTCGGCTGGGGCACAGCTCCTCCCTTATTCAACGCACAGTTGACAGCATAGAGGATTGAAAAGCTGCAGTTTCTCTAATCGGTTTGGATGACTTTTCAAAGAGAATCTTCCAGTGCATGTCTAAATGCATATGTTTGCTTCCGATTTGCAGGATAAGAAGCCCAAAGAGCAAGAAAAAAGAGGGGATTTTCTTCATCGACCATTCTCCAAGAAGTTGGACAAGAACCTGCCCACACACAAGCAGCCCTCAGCTTCGCTCATGACACAACTTCAGAACACCAAAGCCCTGCTGAAGGACCGGAAGGCCTCCAAAGCCAGCTTCGCCGACAAAGGTGGGTCGGCTCTGGGGACTCTCTCAGGGCACTCCTGTTGGGCTGCGTGTCTGCTGTGTACCCTTCACAGGGGAGGGCGGTATGGGCCCTAGAGCACAGACAATTCCTGTGGCCCCAGAAAAGCAGGATTCACGGACCTGAGGTTGCCTGAGCACAGTCTGGGACCCAGCTGCGTGGCATTAGCCACCTGTGCAGGAAGGATTTGAGAAAACGGAGATGGGGTGCATGGTATTATGGAGACAGAAATCCGGTGGATGATATCATCAGAACAGAGGTTGGGAGGCACAGCATCGCAGGAGCAGAGATCAGAGATGAAGAATGGTGGGAGTAGAGATGGGGTGCAGGAGCAGAGATCGGGTATCTCCCTGGTAGTATTCGGCATCTTCCCTAGAAAAGAGGACCCTGTGAAACACTGCAATGTGATTGAATCTGGGCTCTGGGATGGAAGTAGCGTGCTCAGACCTGAGTTCAAATGCCAGCTCTACAGCCTGCAAAGGTCCAAGATCTTTTACTGCTGAGGATCTTCACTGGCTCTCTTAGTTACTTGTAAGGGCTCCTACCTGTCGCAGCTGTGGATGAGATGCGATGCATATATAAGCTCCCCGACCTGAGTCAGACCCAGCTCATCACAGAACTGACAAATGTGTTTCCCTCCCTGGGACAAGTGCTAAAAGACGCCAAAAGGAGACCTTACTGGACGCAGGCTTAACATGGTAGAAATGCCGAGAGGGCACACAGGAGCCGGGGGCGTCCTGAAGCCGAGCCGTGAGGTAGAGGAGAGGTTCTTATTACTGAGGGGGATGAGACACATCCTAGAGTTCAGTCTCCTTAAACATGAAAGTAGGTTCAGTGAGGGCTGTGGCTGAGATACACTCAGGCCTAGTGGGCAGTTAGTCCCTGCACGGGACTTGAACCTGGCTCCTGTCCTTCTGCCTCCCGTGCTGCTCCCAGAGAGAGGCCACTGTACCCACATGGCCCAAAGCAACCTGCTTTCCTTGGAGCAGAGCACAGCGGATCAGGGAGGGGCAGCAGTGTCCACGTGGCAGCGGGAGCATTGGAGACCTTGGCCATTAATGAAGTTGTACTCCTTTCCACTGATGTGTCTCCGGCGCCCGTTTCATTTTGGCGCCTATGTGTTTATTGATGCAAGGAAGGGAGGCTTCCCAGTGCCCTCAGCTGCTCCCAAAATCGATCCCAGCGGGCAGCAGCTTGCTTCTGCAGCTGGGCCTCCACAGAGCCTATAAAATGTTATGGGAGAAGAAAGAAGCTAAGACAGAGCTCATTCCGCATCAACTTGGCTTTATTGCCCTCATCTCTAAACCCGTAGGGGGTTTCCCCTTCCTTTTCTGGCCCAGTTTGCAAACCTGGATTCTAGTCTATGCCAACCGGAGACAGAAACCGTGGGGATTTGGCAGGTTGCCTTAACTATATGGATGATGCTGTTCTACCCCCGTTCAGAATTGGGTGAGGCTCCATCCAGATTGAAAGTCATGAGAGAGCCTTAAAAGGGAAGGAAATCCTGACATATGCTTCAACACAGTTGAACCTGGAGGACATTATGCTAAGTGAATTACGCCAGTCACAAAAGGCAGATACTGTGTGATTCTACTTGTATGAGGTCCCTAGAGTGGTTGGATTCATAGAGACAGGCAGTAAAATGGTGGTTGCCGGGGGTTTCAGAGAGCAGGGCTATATATAGGGTGTTAGATTTGCAATAGGAAGACAGTTCTGGAGACTGATTCCACAACAGTGTGAATATACTTATCACTGCTGAACTGCACACTTAAAAACGGGTAAGACGATAACATTTCTGTTACATGTTTTTTGCCACAATAAATAAAATTTTAAAAAGTCACAAGGGAAGCACTCCTTCCAGTGTGGGCTGTCCGAGGTCCAGATTGGCAGGAGTTCAGTCAGGAGAGCTTGGTGTGCTTCTGGGAGTTTTATGGATGTGCTGTTGAGTACACGTACCTTTTTGATTCCAAGATCCTTTGGCAAGGTCCAGAAATTTTTTTCTTTTTTTTTGAGGCAGAGTCTCACTCTGTCACTCAGTCTGGAGTGCAGCAGAGCCATCACAGCTCACTGCAACCTCCACTTCCCAGGCTCAGGTGGATAATATTTTTTTTGAGATGGAGTCTTGCTCTGTCGCCCTGGCTGGAGTGCAGTGGGACAATCTTGGCTCACTGTAACCTCTGCCTCCCGGGTTCAAGTGATTCTCCTGCCTCAGCCTCCCAAGTAGCTGGGACTACAGGTGCGCACCACTACACCCAGCTAATTTTCCTGTTTTTAGTAGATACGGGGTTTCACTGTGTTGACCAGGTTAGTCTCAATCTCTTGACCTCGTGATCTTCCAGCCTCGGCCTCCCAAAGTGCTGGGATTACAGGGGTGAGCCACCGCTGCCTAGGGTCCAGAATTTTAAGCAACCAAAAGCAGGGAGGATGTTGGGTTAGAGCATGAGGCAAATTGGAATCCTCCTGTCACCAGCCCCCTGTCCCTCCATCCTAGAAAGACTGCCTGGCCTCTGTGGGGAAAGTGACACGCTGCTGGTGACTTCTTGCAAAGTTGCCAAGGCCGTTTGTTGGTTGCTTTCTTCTGGCCTTGGCAGGGAGCCGTGTCCGTCAAGCTGGAGGTCAGAGCAGGCGGGAGAAGGGCCGTGAGCTCTGTCCAAGCGTCCTGATGATTTTTTTGCGCTTTCTTCGTGTGCAGATTCCTTCGGCTGCCACAGTATTTTCCGCAAAGCCTCTGATTCCAACTGTGTGGCTTCTTCTTCCATGGAGTTCATCCCCATCCCGCCGCCCAGGACCCCGAGGATTGTGAAGAAACCAGAGCCCCATCAGCCGGGGCCTGGAAGCAACAGCATCTCCCACAAGGAAGAACCCCTGATGCTGGAGATGGTGCGCTCCTTCGAGTCTGTCGATCGCGACGACCACATAGAAATGCTGTCTCCCTCTCATCACTACAGGATTCTGAACTCCCCGGTGAGCCTGGCTCGCAGGAATTCCAGCGAGAGGACACTGTCCCCGGGTCTGCCGACCGGAAGCATGTCACCTCTCCACACTCCTTTGCATCCCACTGTGGTCTCTTTTGCTCATGAAGATAAAAACAGCCCCCCTAAAGAGGAGGGCCTGTGTTCCCCACCTCCAGTTCCCAGCAGCGGCCCCGTGCAGCCTCTGGGGAGCCCAAATTGCGTGAAAAGCCGAGGCCGGTTCCCCATGATGGGCATCGGACAGATGCTGAGGAAGCGGCATCAGAGCCTGCAGCCATCCACAGATAGGCCCCTGGAGGCCAGCCTGCCCCCACTGCAGCCCCTAGCCTCCGTGAACCTTGCCTTCGACATGGCCGATGGGGTCAAGACCCAGTGCTAACTTGGGCCAGCGGGATTTGGGGTATCGTAGAAAACAGCAACGGACCAGAGCTCCGCACATCTGTCAGGGTGTGAACATTCCAGGACCTCGTGTGGAGCATCCTTAGTGACCCGTTGGTTCCTGCCACGCAGCGTCCCACCTGTAGCTGAATCCACAAAGCCTGCACCACCCAACCTCGCTTAGGGACCCCCAGAGATGCTGGAATCACCAGGAGGGTTGGCTCCAGGGGCAGCCAATTCCAGTCCTTCAGATCTTCCTTCTTCTCAACCACTCACCAACCCCTTCCAGTTCCCACTTCTGGGCTTGGGGGAAAAATGGGGCATCAGCCTTCTGGGGCACTCAGATAATGGACTGTTACCAGATCTTTCTTCACACTGTGCTACCTGTGTGCCTCTCACAGCAGTCGGCCACAGTCACAGGGAGAGAACAACATCACAGTCATTCATCCAGGCCACGTTTCCTCTGCAGAGTGCAGCAGCCCTGCCTTTCACAGCAGGGATTCCCTGAAGGCCAGCAGGAGCTGGGGGTAGGCCCAGGATACTCAGAGGAAGACGGAGGGGAGCTTCGGACCAAGATCAAACAGTGGGAACCTCGACAGAAGAGAAAGACTGAAGGAGACACTCATTTCCCGAGCAAGATATTGATAGATTTTTTTTTTTTTTTTTGGTTGAAACATGCTAATGATTGAATTACCTTTTCCAAAGAGATTTTTTTTTTTAATGTGATGTTGGTAAATTGAAATAACATAATTTTTAAAAACTTGGATGGAGAGATGAGAAGCAATTCCACCAAACTCATGTTTTCATGACAGGGTTCAGTGTGGAGGGCAAAAGAGCTGTCTGTCGTGATGTGCTGAGTGGCATGGCCCATGGGCAGGGCAAGATCTCCATGGTTCAGCGTTCATCCTGTTGTTTAAGGCATAGCCCTGAGCCTTCTGGCAGGCACAGAACACAGTTATGGCTGGTTATGTCGAAAGACAGAAAAGATGATTGTGACAATTCAGAGCATAATTCGGATGGCAAGGAGGTAGCATGACCTCTGTGTGATGTGGATTTCAAGCTGCCCAGAGAACAAGTGTGGCTCAGAACTCAGCAAGTTTGCTGGAAGCAGGGAGCCGGCTTGCCTGGCAGAGAACCTGTTCAGATACAGGCCAGTTTCTTCTTTGGGGAAAGCCGAGCTCCTCAAACAGGGCTCAGTCCACGTTGTGTGTTCACACCTTTCTCCAAGGATCGAACCAAAGATGCGTCTCCAGTGTTGTGTCTGTGCCCCCCATGTGTGCGTTTTGTGGAGCCCCGTGCTGTCTGACTGTGTCCAGCTGGCACTTGGCAGGATGCACTCGGTTGTGAGCAGAATCAGAAAAGAAGAATCAGCACAGGTTGGATAGGGGTTAATGTAGGAGACTGGTTACAGACAGGCCTGGAGTCTTCAACTTTTGACCTGTGCAGGTGCGACCAGAGACAACCTCTGTGGCCACCTTAGGTGGCCACCTCAGTCCATGGATCCCAAAACACAAATCTAGAATTGCAAAGCCAGCCTTTATGTCCCTGGCAGGCAGCCTTGCCAGAGGGCAGAGAGGTAGTTCTGAAACATTCTGTCATTCACCAGTGGGGACGTCCCTTAGTCCCTCATGTCTCTGATGGAGCAGGAGAGAATGGATATTTGGCCAACTTTGGCAAGACCTGGAGCTGCTTCTTTCCTCCCTAAGGGATCACTCCAGTGTTAGGGCATTCTAGGATGAGGTCAGACCGCTTGGCTATTGGTGTTTTTTTTTTGTATAGCTTCAGACTGTGTTCCAAAACTTACCATTGAAAATAGAGCTTTTAGGCCAGGCGTGCTGGCTCACACCTGTAATCCTAGTACCTTGGGAGCCCAAAGCTCAGGAGTTCGAGACCAGCCCAGGCAACATGGCAAAAGCCTGTCTCTACAAATATAGAATAAATAAATTAGCTGGGTGTGGTGGCATGTGCCTGTAGTCCCAGCTACTTGAGGGCGCTGAGGTGGGATGATCCCTTGAACCCAGGAGATCGAGGCTGCAGTGAGCCAAGATCATGCTACTGCACTCCAGCCTGGGTGGCAAAGTGAGACCCTGTCTCTAGAAAAAGAAAATAGAGCTTTTTAAGCAGGGAGAAGAAAAGAATCATCTAAGACCGTCTCTCCATTTGACATGAAGTGTACCTTTTCTAACGACGGTTTCCAGCTGCAACCGCTCTGCTCTGCAAGCTCACAGGGCGTGCACCTGTGCATTGGGAACTTTCTGGAGCCCCTGATGCCTTTTCCTCACATTATACTTTCCTCAAGAAACAGGAGTGCTTCCGCCTTGCCATTAGCTGGTGGAGAACGCGCCTTTCATTCCCGGCATGCTTCAAGAACAGCTGCAGATGTGCCGCTAACTGACCGCATTGCCATTGGTCACCTGGACTCTGAACTCAGGTTGATTCTAAACCCAGTGAGAGGTGAGAGGGAGTGAGGAAAGGGATCCACTGTATTTGGTGTGTGTGTGAGCACCTGACAAATCTATGAAACCGAGTGAAAGGAGAAATGCTAGATTCTTTATGATTTTATTATATTTATATGGAAAATCTGACTCTGTTTTTGGTAAGTCCGAAGCGTGTTGTCTGTCCGACCGTGACTGCCTTCCTCAGTCTGTGCCTGTGATTCTGGTCACCCTGTAGTTACTGATGGAAATTGATGGGACTGTCGTCGTGTGATGTCCAGGAGGGAAAGTCCATTTTAATTGTATGATTTGGTCATTAGTAAGGACTATATTTATGTCACCATTAGTAGATATATGTACTTTTGTAATGACTGTGAAATACACTTTTCCCTCACTATGACTGCTGCTTTTTTTTTGCTGATAAATCTTAAAACATCTAAGTACATTGCGAATAATAGTGCAGGTACCATCTTTTATGTGGAGTTATTTTTGCTCTATCACTCAGGCTGGAGTGCAATGACCAGTCACGGATCACTACAGCCTCAGCCTCTCCAGATTCAAGTGATCCTCCCATCTCAGCCTCCCAAGTAGCTGGGACTGCAGTTGCACACCACGATGCCTAGCCAATTTTCTTTGTAGTTGATGGAAATGGGGTTTCGCCATGTTGCTCAGGCTGGTCTCAAACTCCTGGGCTCAAGCGATGTGCCTGCCTTGGCCCCCCAAAGTGCTGAGATTATAGGCATGAGCCACTTATGTAAAGCTCTTGACCTAGCATCTGACTGGAAACAAGCGGGAATGGCATTGTGGGGCATTTGGGGGCATTTTCTGGGCCAGTATCCCTTATTTTACCTGCAACAGGTGTGCCTACAAAATTCTATCTGACATACATACTATAGGTGGCAGTTAAGACGAATCAGCCTTTTTCATTTGGGTGGATTAAGATCTTCCATGGAAACTCTGAAAATGGCACACAAAGAATGACAGTTATGAACTTCACTTCTAGGTTTTGTCCTTGTAGTAGGCCTCGGTCATGGATAGGGGAAGAGGGATGACGAGATGGAATGGGAGGGCGGGGTCTGGATGATCTCTTGAGATTGTCCCAGTTACTGCTTCATTCATTAGGATTCACAAAACATTTTTCATATACACACCTGGCTTTAACCCTTGTTTCCTCCTGGACACTGAGGGGACAAAGCCTTAGAGGGTCCCATAGCTAGAAAGTGGAGAGGCTCACTGTTCACTGCACGATGTTCTCAGTCGTTGGATTCCAGGGGAAAAGAACAAGTATCTAGTTTTGATGACAGTGTTTTTTTGTGAGAATCACAACATTTTAGAATAGAAAGCGACCTGAGATTCTCTGGCTCAGCCCCAGCCTTTTTGAAGAAGGGAAAACTAGGGCCCCAGGTGGCTTAAGGATACCCCAGAGTCTCCAAATGAGCTGGCATTAGAGCTGATCTCAAGCAGAGTTTCTTCCTCAAAGAACAGAGAAAGCAGAGAGTAGCTGCCGTGGTCGGAGGGGGGGACGTCAACAGCAGATTGAGTTGTCATTGCAACAGGTGTTTTTGAAGTTCCTGCAAGGACCAGGTCTTGCATTTGTTTTTTCAGACTTAGTCTCACTCTCTTGCCCAGGCTGAGGTGCAGTGGCGAGATCTTGGCTCACTGCAACCTCTGCCTCCTGGGTTCGAGCAATTCTCTTGCCTCAGCCTCCGGAGTAGCTGGGATTTCAGGCGCCTGCCACCACACCTGGCTAATTTCTGTATTTTCAGTTGAGACGAAGCTGTTTCATGTTGGTCAGGCTGGTCTCAAACTCCTGATCTCAGGTGATCCACCCGCCTCAGCCTCCCAAAGTGCTGGGATTACAGGCATGAGCACTGCGTCTGGATCATTTTTAAGTCTTTCTCAAAACTGTGCAGCTTCCTAAGCCTTATGCTCTTTGTCCTACCCACTCTTGAAGCTGGAGAAAGACAGCTTTCTTTGGGAACTTTGTCTTTCTCAGTTGACTTCCCAAGTAAGCAGCAAACCTCTTGATAGCCTTGTTATCTACTTTAGTTATTAGGCTATTGGGTTTTACTAGATTCAATCAATAAAACATTTCCTATAGAGCCATATCATAAATTGAAGTAAATTCAGAAAGAATGCCAAACTGCTATCTTTTAGGGGGAGTCTGGAAGCCTGTTGGTTATTGGATTCGTTTTCTTTGTAGGGTCTTCTGTGGGCTACAGGCACAGTAAGAATAATTCAAAGCAGTACTGGGAGTTGGTTCAATTTCATGTCATCACTTTTCAATGAAGGGAGTGTATTTCCTGAGTAGTAAATGAATATATTATTTGTGGCAGCTTTTCTGTCAAGGGAGCTTTCCAGACATCTGGCTCCAAAGACAAATGGGGTATATATTTGTACTTCTTCTCTGTGGACATGTTTTTGTGATGCACAGTTACCTCTAGGAGTTGATGTCTGCGGGCACTAAGGGCCTGGGAGTAGGGGGAAAGTGCTGAGGAGGCTTTGGAAGAGAAGGTGAGGGACATTTCAGTCTTCGCAGTCCCCCTCCACAGGTATCCACATCTGAGCTGGTGGTGGTCCGATAATGAGGCATTTGGGGCAACCAATTCTGTAAGCATAGAATAGCTTTATGTGGAGCAAACTCGAGGATCAATTGGAGTTAAGTGGTTTAAGACTTAAAGATGGCACGTTGAAGAGAGGAGAATGCCAGGAAGCTGTATCATTTACAGGTGAAAAAAATAAATGGGTCTGACTGCAGGGACCAAGCTATTTGTATTTCCTACTTGGAAGATGGGCCATTGGCTATTCTGAAAGCAAAGGCTTTGGTTTACATTTAAACTCTATAATTTTTTTTCAAATGTGTTCTTTCTAGTCCTGTTACCATAGCCAGCTGGAAAGGGCAAATTGCAAGCCTATATTGGGAACAAGCCTTCTTGCCGAAAGTAGGGCAATGACATTCTTGGCAGGTCTGAGACAAGAATGCCTTGCCATGACTTCTTCATCGGTGTTCAGTGCTCACCTCCTCTGGCAACCAGTGTGCTAGACCGATTAGGCTTTGCTATGATCACAAATTAAACTCCAAATCTCTGTGACTTACCCAATACAGGCTTGTTTCTTACAATATTTTTATGGGGCTGGCTGACTTCAAAATGGCTGTGTTCCATGTGGTGACTCAGGGATCCAGGCTACATCCAGCTTGTAGCTCTGTCCATTCAAAATGGAATGTCTTTGGCTGTTCCAGCACAGGGGGGCATAGCTGGAGAGTTTTTCACCAGCCCTTAAGTGCTCTTTAAGGGGGCTCATCACTTCTCCCATAGCCCATTGGCTGGAACTGGTCATATGGCCTTGTCTACGAGCAAGAGGCTGGGAAATGTGGGAGAACAGGGCTACTTGGGGTGCAGTTAATATTTCTCCCACCTCAGGGAAGATACGGCTGCCTGCCATTTATTTGTTCTTTGTTTTTGTTTTGGCTTTTGTTTTGAGACGGAGTCTCCCTCTGTCACCCAGGCTGCAATACAGTGATGCAATCTTGGCTCACTGTGACCTCCGCCTCCTGGGTTAAAGCGATTCTCATGCCTCAGCCTCCTGAGTACCTGGGACTACAGGCATACGTCACCACGCCCAACTAATATTTGCATTTTTAGTAGAGGTAGGGGTTTCACCATGTTGGCCAGGCTGGTCTCGAACTCCTGACCTCAAGTGATCCGCCTGCCTCAGCCTCCCAAAGTGCCATTATTACAGGCATGAACCACTGTGCCTGGCCAAGATGTCTGCTATTTAAAGGTACCCTAAAACCGCACTGGCCTTTTCCCATTTTACACAATTATAGCACCTCTTACTAAGAGTTGCTTTTAAAAAAAAAATAAAAGAATTAGCATTGGTAAATGTTAATATTTAAAGAGAGTGTTTTGGGCTGAATTCTTTTCCCCACAAATTGATATGTTGAAACCCTCAGCGCCAGTACCTCAGAATGTGACTACTTGGAGATAGGGCATTTAAAGAGGTAAGTTAAAATGAGGCCATCAGGGAGGAACCTAATCCAATCTGACAAATGTCCTTATAAAAATGTGAGATATAGACACATAATGGGACACCAGACGGAGGAAAGACCAGGTGAGGACACAGGGAGAAGGCAGCCTCGGGAGTGAAACCTCAAGATGAACCAACCCTACCAACGCCTCGATCTCAGACTTGCATCCTCCAGAACTGGGAGGAGATAAATGTCTCTTAGTCCACAGTAGGGTATTTCGTTACCGTAGCCCAAGCCAACTAACATGGGGAATAGGTCAGAAAGTAATATTTACATCTTCTAGGAATCTCACGTTTTACCCTATGTGCCAAATTTCCTTTTATTGTTTTCTGACTAAATCAACCCCAGAAAATTTCTCTTTTTTGGAGTGAAATTCCACCTTTTCTTTCTTTCTTTTTTTTTTTTTTT
>NW_016107356.1:2285099-2309582 GCF_001604975.1 Cebus imitator
TTTTTTTTTGAGATAGTCTCCCTCTGTCACCCAGGCTGGAGTGAGAGTGCAGTGACGCAATCTTGGTTCACTGCAACCTCCACCTCCCAGCTTCAAGTGATTCTTGTGCCTCAGCTTCCCAAGTAGCTGGGACTACAGGCATGCACCACCATGCACAGCTAATTTTTGTATTTTTAATAGAGATGAAGTTTCGCCATATTGGCCAAGCTGGTCTCTGTAAGGTCGGCCGAGAGGAAAGACAAGTAGACTCAAAGTCAGGCTAGTCAGTTTACTGTCCTGCTGGGCTTTTCCTTGACCAGCACAGGAGGCAGACTGGAGCTTACAGCCTAGGGGCTTTGATGGGGGTTGATCGTGGGAGTGGGCAAGCTATCCATTCTGAGAAAAACCACATCCCATAGTTGTTTTTGCCAAATCTTAACAGTCTTGCACTATTCTAGCTAGGGTTACCTAACATTCAGGAGAAAATGGGGAGAGGTATAGATCTGTTGGCAGCAACAGCAATAAGGAGGGAGCACAGGGTGAGGGGCAGAAAGGGGAGGGGAAGGAAAGAGACTGGATTCTTTACCTGACAGTCTCAAACTTCTGACTTCAGGTAGTCTGCGCACCTGAGCCTCCCAAAGTGCTGATATTATAAGTATGAGCCAACCCATCCAGCCTCACTGCTTTGAAAACAAAACAATCTTTTTAACCTAAAACTAATGTGTCATGTAGCCCAGATACAAAATCAGTGTGAATTTTGTGAGTACAATCCTTATGGTTCTCTATGCTTTGGGACATCCCAGGGAATCATTTTAATAAGGAGATGATGCATTTGAGACCAGAATGGAGAAATGACGGATTGAAGAACTCACAACTTGTCAGCCGCAACATCTGCCTTCAAGCTCACTTCTCCTCCTAGGAGCTTGGACAAAGACTCCAGAATTAAAAGAGGATCTGGGGGTGCTTTGGGGTGTCTGGCATCCACTCAGTCCCTTTCGTAAAATTTTGCACCACTGAGAGGGTGGACATGTTCATGGCCATAGTAGGAAGACAGAAATTGCTGTGTGAGGAATGTTTGAAGGAAGACGGTGCATGTGAGTGCCCTTTTCACCTTCCTAAGCTTGGTTTGTCTTGCCCTCCTCTGAGTACTCCTAGCAGCACTGACTACCTGCAATAATTGCTACATTACTGTTTCTCCCAGGGCTCTGGGACACTGTCTTACTCATCTTTTTTTTTTTTTTTTTTTGAGACGGAGTTTCGCTCTTGTTACCCAGGCTGGAGTGCAATGGCGCGATCTCGGCTCACCGCAACCTCCGCCTCCTGGGTTCAGGCAATTCTCCTGCCTCAGCCTCCTGAGTAGCTGGGATTACAGGCACGCGCCACCATGCCCAGCTATTTTTTGTATTTTTAGTAGAGACGGGGTTTCACCATGTTGACCAGCATGGTCTCGATCTCTTGACCTCGTGATCCACCCGCCTTGGCCTCCCAAATGCTGGGATTACAGGCTTGAGCCACCGCGCCCGGCTTACTCATCTTTTTAACTATACCCAGTGATCCAACCACATGGATGGATGAATGGATGAAGGGATGCATCAGTAGATAATGGCTGAATGGTCGGTGGAATGGATGGGTGGATGATGGATGGATGGGTAGATGGTGAATAGATGAATGGTGGAATGGATGGACAGATGATGAATGGGTGGGTGATTGGTAGATCACCTATTGGAAGGATAGATGAGTAGATGATAGACGGTTGGTAGGACGAATAGGTAGATAACGGATGAATGGGTAGGTGATGAATGGATGGATGGGTGGATGGATGGATGAATTGAGTTGATAATAAATGATAAGGGTCGGTGGCTCAAGCCTGTAATCCCAGCACTTTGGGAGGCCGAGACGGGTGGATCACGAGGTCAAGAGATCGAGACCATCCTGGTCAACATGGTGAAACCCCGTCTCTACTAAAAATACAAAAAATTAGCTGGGCATGGTGGTGCGTGCCTGTAATCCCAGCTACTCAGGAGGCTGAGGCAGGAGAATTGCCTGAACCCGGGAGGCGGAGGTTGCGGTGAGCCGAGATCGCGCCATTGAACTCCAGCCTGGGTAACATGAGTGAAACTCCGTCTCAAAAACAAAAAAAAATAAAAATAAATGATAAGGGTTAGATGAATTAGATTAGATTTCTGGGTTGGCAGTTCAAGGAAAGGGAAATACTTCCTTAATCCCGGGTGTAAACTCTCAAATACACAATAAACAAAAAAAATAGAGGGCCTAGAAAACAAATAGGGCTCTAATTTTGGGTACAAACAGCCTTTACAGCATTGCCTCCTCCTACCACAGATCCCCTCTACACCCTGAAAGCAAGGAATCACAGACCCCGGTTGCACGGTGAAGCCATTGCCCCCGTCATCATACGCATGTGTGTCTATTTGACTGTTTTCCCTTGGTGACTTTATAGGGATTTGGCAAGGAGATAAGATGACTATCTAATAAGCTGGAACAGGTACCCTGCCACTCTCTCCACCCACACAGCTGTTTTTGAGGCCAGCGTACTGAGGCCCAAACTGCTCTGTAAAGTTGGAGCAAATCCTGACTGCAGTATGGTGCAGCTTCGCTTTCCTGTCTTGCCGGCCCAAGCTTCCAGCTGTGTTGTGCACAACCATCTCACAGCCATAGTCAGCTAATTAGGCGTTTTCACAGGAGATGGGGAGCTAATCAAGGTGACGTTCACACAGCGATGTCTCTCCCCAGCTAATCTGGTCACTGCCCCGCTGCTATGGGATGAATTATGCCCCTGAAATTCACGCACAAGCCTTGACCCCCAGTACTGCAGAATGTGTCTGCATTTGGAGCTAGGGCCTTTAAAGAGGTGCTTAAGGTGGGCCCTAATCCAATGTGACTACTGTCCTTATAAGAAGGGGATATTGAGACACACAAAAAGACACACCGGGGATTCAGGCACACAGAGGAAAGACCATGTGAGGACACTGTGAGAAGGCAGTCATCTGCCAGCCAACGAGAGAGGCCTCTGGAGAAACTGAACCTGCCAACACCTTAATCTTGGACTTCTAGTCTCCAGATCTGTGAGGAAATAAATTTCTGTTGTGTAAGCCACTCAGTCTGTGGCGTTTGTTATGGCAACCCTGGTAAACTGATACACCCACAAGCCCAGGTGTGGGAATAATGAAGCCCCTTCATGGAGAACAAATGGGCTGTTTATTCAGAGATTGCTGTGGTAAGGGAGTTGGCCACCATCAATTGCATGGGCCAGAGACTCAAAGGCAGGCGGGGGAGTGGGAAAGTGTCATTGTGGGAAAAGGGAAAGCTTCAGCTATGCTCAGATGGGAGGCTGTTGGCACAGGGAGCCTGGACGTGGCCTAATTAGAAGTAGGACATTGTATTAGTCCATTCTCACACTGCTATAAAGAACTACCTGAGACTGCGTAATGTATAAAGAAAAGAGGTTTAAGTGGCTCATAGTTCCACAGGCTGTCCAGGAAGCATAATTCTGGCATCTGCTCAGCTTCCGGGGAAGCTTCAGGAAACTGACAATCACGCCAGAAGGTGAAGAGGAAGCGGGCATGTCTTCATGACTGGTGTGGGAGGAAGAGAGTGATGGCGGAGTTGCTACACACTTTTTAACAGCCAGATCTAGTGCTAATTCACTCACTATCACAAGAACGGCACCAAAGGGGAAACCCGCCCCTATGGCCCAATCACCTTCCACTGGGCCTCACCTCTAACACTGGAGCTTATAATTTGACATGAGATTTAGGCACAGACCAAAATCCTATCAGACGTCTTATGTGATTTTGGTGTTGGGGGGATATTTGACTTTTTTCTGAGATGGAAGTGAGGGCAAAAGTAGGAAAGCCGACAGCCATTGACCAAGTCCTGACCTCTCTGGGCCCACAGCTGCAGAGATTTGGCTTCGTGGGTCAGTTGCTGCAGAGGCTGAGGGCCTGAGTTCCATTGTCGCATGTGATCTGGCCATCATGTGTTTGTGTATTCGGTATCTCACAGGAGTGGTGGGGTGTCTTCTCACTCATGCCTGTCTGCTGCATTCGTTTCCTCGGGCTGTTATAACAAATTATCACGTGCTCGACGTCTTACAACAGAAATGTGTTCTCCCACAATCCTAGAGACAAGAAGTCTGAAATCAAGGTGTCAGCAGGGCCACTCCCTCTCTAAAGGCTGTAGGGGAGGATGCTTCTTTGCATCATCCTGCTTCTGGTGGCTCCCAGCAGTCCTTGGCATTCTTTGGCCATAGGAGCATTTGCTGCCACAACCTTTGCATGGTGTTATTCCCTGTGTGTGTCTTCATGTGTTCTTCTTATAAGGACACAAGTCATTGGATCTATTTAGGGATCCTCCCCAACCCAGTATGACCTCACCTTAACTAATTATACTTGCAGTGACCCTATTTCCAAATAAGGTTACCTTCTGAGGTCCCAGCAGACATGAATTTTGGAGGAGACATTCAACCCAGTATACTAGGTAAGGGCCCTCTTCTGCTACCACCAGGGCTGAAAGCCTGGTGAGTCAGGCCCTGACATGGGGCCACAATGGGGGATTCAACTCTGGGACATCTTGGGACATCAAGAGTAGAAGATGTTAGAATGTGGCCTTTGCATGGAAACTTTGAGACACTTACAAAAAGGAAGAAAGGAATCCACATCTGACCACGTGGACTGATTGACAGCCCCACTCCAAGGAACACAGATCCTGGGGCCAAGTTGATGACTTCCTAACATGGACTTTCACAAAGGTACCAGAGAGACAGCTAAGATGACTTGGGGGCTGGGGTGGGGGCTCCTAATTGTGGGAATGCTGTGCCAAGGGTTTATGAAGTCTTGACATGACCTGTGATTCCTCAAAAAGCACATAGATTGTCAACATGTTGTTGACTCTCAAACTGTATCTTTAGAACAGAATATCCTCTAGAGCATCAGGCAGATTTATCAAACACCAGAGAATATCCATATTCAGTGTCCAGACCCAATGAGCTCATTCCCCGAGACCAGGTCTTCCTGCACTCCCTCTTGCATGATGAAGGGCATTATAGACTCCACTTTGCCTGAGCATCATCCTGAACCACACTCTCCCCCTCCTCCTGCATCTAGTCCAATTACAAATCTTATCAGTTCTCCCTCTTGTTTGCTTCTTGCTAAGTCAAGTGCCCCAAAGATCAAGGGCCAACTCCACAGGGGAGGATGAAGTACCAACTCCAGAGAGGAGGATGAAGCCCACTCTCTTTCTACTGTTGATGTTTAGCATGGTGCAGTGAAATACACATCAAATCAAGAACCATCTGCAAAACAAGGATTTGAGATAACAAGGTGCTATTGCTAGAATGTTGTCCCTTCTGAAACTCATATTGAAACTTAATCCCCAATGTCATAGTGTTTTGGGGGGATCCTTTATGAGGTGATTGGATCATGAAGGCTCTGCCCTCATGAATGAATTAATCCATTCCCTGGTTAATGGGTTAATGGATTAGTAATTTATCACTGGAGTAGGTTAGCTGTGAAAAAGCAGGTTGGCTGTCTCTTGTGAGCCCCTTGCCATGTGATTCTCTGCACCATTTCAGAGCTCTACAGAGAGTCCTCACCAGCAAGAAGACTCTCACTAGGTGCAACTCTGTGATCTTGGACTTCCCAGCCTCTAGAACTGTAAGAAATAAATGTATTTATAAATTGCTCAGTCTCAGGTATCCAGTTACAGCAACAGAAAAGGGACTAAGACGTAGGATCAGTATGATGATTAAAGAGTTAAAATATGCAAGACACTTAGGACAGGCTGTAGGAAGTGAGTGCTACAGAAGCATTAGCTATTGCATGGTGGCTGTGCTATTGTGTTATTGGATAGAGACAAGGGGTCTGGGTTCTCAACCTTGATCTGCAGTAAGCAGAGAGGGGCAAGTTGCCTCCCTCTCAAGGACAGATTCTTCACTGAAAATCAAAAACAAAAATAAAACTAAATCAGAACTGATTTCGGCCCCTTGGGAGACTCAACCTGTGTTCTAGTGTCACTACCCTTTTGCAAAATGCTTTTGTGGAATTCGGTTTTGCTCATGAAATTCATTTTCTCAATAAAAACCAACTTTTTATTTTGGAATAATTGAAGATTCACAAAAAAGTTACAAAGATAGTACAGAGAGTTCCCAAATACCCCTCATCCAGTTTCCCTTGTTGTTAGCATCTTATTTAATCACACTACATCTATCAAAACGAAGAAAGTGGCATTGGGTTATTATTATTGACTAAACTCCAGACTTTACTTGGGTGTCACTAGTTTTTTTCCTTAATGTCCGCTCTCTTTCTGCTCCAGGATCCAACTCAGGGCACTCAATTGCATTTAGTTGTTATGTCTTCACAGTCTCCTGCAGTCTGAAGCAATTGGTCAGTCTTTTATTGCTTTTCATGACCTTGAGAGTCTTGAGGAGAACTGGCCCGGCATCCTATTAAAGGTGCCCCAGTCTGGGTTTGTCTGTTGTTTTCATCATTAATAAACTGGGGTTATGGATTTTTCTTAGGAATGCTACAGAGTTGAAGTGTCTTTTTCATCATATCATACCAGAGAGTACATGATTTTACTTATGATATTGACTTGCGATATTGACTACATCACTTGGAAAGCTATCTACATCACATTGCAAAGCTTCTCTTTCTCCCTTTCTCTTTTTTTGAGACAATCTCACTCCATCACCAGGCGCCAGGCTGGAGTGCAGTGGCGTGACGTTGGCTCACTGCAACCTCCGCTTCCCGGTTTCAAGCAATTCTCCTGCCTCAGCCTCCTGAGTAGCTGGGACTACAGGCATGCACCACCACGCCCAGCTAGTTTTTTTGTATTTTTAGTAGAGACGGGGTTTCACCATGTTGGCCAGGATGGTCTCGATCTCTTGACCTCGTGATCCGCCCCCCTTGGCCTCCTAAAGTGCTGGGATTACAGGCGTGAGCCACTGAACCGGCCTTCCCTTTCTCTACCCTTTGGAAGTAAGTCACTAAGTCTAGCCTACCTTAAGGTGTGGGAGGGACTGAGTGCCACCCACTAGAGGAGGGAATATTTACATGTAGTATTTCAAATTCTTCTTTCAGGAAGATGTGTCTCTTTCCCCCCTTTATTTCATTTACTCGATCATTTATTTATATCAGTGTGGACTCATGGATATTTCTTTTACAGTTTGGGTTATAATCCAATGCAGCATTATTTATTTTGTTGCTCAAGTTGTTGCAGGTTTGGCCACTGGAAGCTCTTTCAGGCTGATTCCTGTTTCTCTTTGACATGCTTCCTTCCCTTTGATTTTTGAGCACTTCCTTACCTCCTGGCACTACGAGATGATCCAAGTTCATGTTGTATTTTCCCTGCTCCAGCCCTAGAATCAGCCATTTCTCCAAGGAGCCTAGTTCATTACATTCTTTTGAATGTTACCAGTTGTGGCAAATTCAATTTCTTTGTGGGTGGAATGAACAATGAAAAGTCTATTGTAATCTTATCTGGTCAAGTAACATCTTTCATCAAAAACTGTGCAACAGCACACACACACGTTTATAGCAGCACAATTCGCAACTGCAGAGATATGGAACCAACCAAAGTGCCCATCAACAAATGAGTGGATCAAGAAAACGTGGTATATATAACTGTGGAATACTACTCAGCCGTAAAAAGGAATAAAATCATGTCTTTTGCAGCAACTTGGATAGAGCTGGAGGCCATTATTCTAAGTGAAATAACTCAGGAATGGAAAACCAAATATTGTATATTCTCACTTTATAAGTGGGAGCTAAGCTATGAGGATGCAAAGACATAAGAATTATATAATAGACTCATTATATAATTCCCATGAGCAAGAAGGCTGAGAAGGGGGTGAGGGATAAAAGACTACACATTGGATACAGTGTACACTGCGTGGGTGATGGGTGCACCAAAATCTAAGAAATCACCGGCCTGGTTCGGTGGCTCATGCCTATAATCTGAGCACTTTGGGAGGCTGAGGCAGGTGGATTACCCTAGCTCAGGAGTTCAAAACCAGCCTGGGCAACATGGTGAAACCCTATCTCAACTAAAAATACAAAATAATTAGCCAGGCATGGTGGCATGCGCCTGTAGTCCCAGCTACTAGGGAGGCTGATGAATTGCAGGAGAATTGCTTGAACCTGGGAGGCAGAGGTTGCAGTGAGCTGAGATAGAGCCACTGCACTCCAGCATGGGCAACAGAGCAAGACCTTGTCTCCAAAAAACAAAAAAATCACCACTGAAGTACTTATCCATGTAACCAAAAACCACCTGTACCCCGAAAACTATTGATAAAAATTAATGATTAAAAACAAACAAACAACAACAATAACAAAAACTCAGTGTGACAGGAAGTAAGCTTCGAGCTCAAAGAATTGTCAAGGCTGAGAAGCAAACACAGCTAGAGTTTCTTTTAAAAAAAGGCTTTAACATTTTGCAATCACTTTAGTATTTATGCACAAAACAATCTGATCAGCTCTCTGCTTTTGTCGGATGCACTGAGCATGAACAATGTCACAGATGCTAAAGGAGCAAATGAGCATTCTCTTCACTTTTGAAATGGGTATTTTTCTTACGTCTCCGGGATGTTGAGGCTTTCTACAGCCAACACTGATGCTTTACTTCTGGGTCATAATAGAAACACCATGTTCGATGATCAGTCATTGTTTTTCTCTTAAACAAGCTGGCTTTTTATTTTTTCAAGCTTCCCTTGAAAAAATCAGAGCAAATGCCAATGCTTTTGAGTGTAAGTTCATCATTCAAAATTATTGGCAATTTTCACAGAAATTTCCCTGGTGTTCCAGTTCTCCTCCCTCTGAATGTAACTCTCGGCCAACGTGCTCACGATGACTTGTTCCGCACACTGACCGGTTCAGCACTTCCGCAGCTCTTGTGAGTGATGAGGCTCCATGGCAGAGCCATCTCCTTCCTTCCTTAAACCTTCCATGACAACCCCTAACTCTTGTCTTTGTCATCTGTGCTTGGCTCTTTCTCCAAATGTTTCTTTTTAACATGTCAAATGTCTTGCTGGCCCCACCGGGTTACTTTATGCAAAATGTGAGACTCTTTGCTCCTAAAACTGCTATCGTTTTCACTCAGGCAGGAGGCACAGGCACTTCCTTACCCTCTGGCACAAATCTACCTGCAAGACGGGTTGTAGCAAGTCCCTGGTAAGACTGGTTTTTGATAACCGCCAGCCTCAAGGGACGCTTCCTTGGATATACAGAAATCTATTTCATTGGCTGGACAGATATTCATGGTGTTAAAAATGTCTGTCCTGTCCTTAGAAGGACTATATATCTCTCAGCTAGGAGACACCCCCAGAAATTCCCTGTCAAACTCTATTCCATAGAGCCCCCATCAAAGACGAAAAACCACGCCAATACTGCCCTAGATCAATCCAACACAGTCCCAGCGTGAATCTCTCCTCTCTTTCCCTTCTTATCCCAACTTACCCACATTTAATGAAAATGCTGAAATCGAAACTGACTGAAATAGAAATTGCTGCTCCCATCTTTGCACGTGGTTCAGTGCATCTTGCTCCCCTGCATTCCGGATTCTTCTCCCACTGCTTCATTGAAATTGCTCTCTAGCTTCACAAGGAGCTCTCTTGTGGCAAAATACAATAGACATTCTTCATTTATTTCACTGGGCTCTCTCTCTGTCATGGTCAAAGTTGTGTGTCCCCTCACCCACCCCAACTCATGTATTAAAGCTCTGACCTCCCATGTGACTGTATTTGTAGATAGGATCTTTAAGGAGATAATTAAAGTTAAATGAGGTCATAAAGGCAGGGCGCTACTCCAACAGGACTGATGTCTTTCTAAGGAGGTAGGGGAGAGAGAGAGAGAGACCAGGGATGTGTGCACAGAGGAAAGGCCATGTGAGGACACGGCAAGAAGGCGGCCATCTGGAAGCCAAGGAGAGGCCTCAGGAGAAACCAAACCTGCCAATTCCTTGATCATGGACTTCCAGCCTCCAGAACTATGAGAAAATCAATGCCTCGTGGAAGGCCCCCAGCCTTGTATTTGCTATAGCAGCCTGAGCAAACGAACACACACTCCTTCTAGAAACACTCAACTATCCCAGCTTTGTGATTCTCCTCCCATCTCTCCTGGGGGTTTCCTCTTTCAGGTATTCTGAGTGTTGCTGTCTCCGTCTTCCAACCACAGCATCTCACGCAGAGCTTTCAAGCATTTCAATTCCTATTCCCAAACCTAAGTCATGAACATCTACGTCCCCTGGAGCTTCAGATGTGAGTGTCCAATTTCTGGTTGGAAGTCTCCCAGGTATTTCATAGGCACCTCAACGTCAACATGTGCAAAGCTGAACTTACCCGTTTCACCTGTTTTGACTCTAAATCTTCTCCCATGCCTGTGGTTTCTGTCTGTATCTGATAGAGGCCCCCAAGCCAGGCTCCTGGCCATTGTGTTTCCCTCCTCTTTTCCCTCGGTTCCCACATTCAACCAGCCTGTAGAGTTTGCTCTGTCCCATGCTCATTGAAGCCTCTCCCCTTCCTCAATAGCCATTACACAGGCCTTTGCTGCCTCTGGCCAAGCCTATCCCAGCAACCATCTGATAGGCTTTCTGAAATCTATCCCTTGTCCAACTGGCCACTGCTCTTAACTAATATTAAGCTTTGACATTGTCAATCCTTAAGGTTTGACGTTAAATATTAAAGCTTAACGTCTTTGGTGCCTGTAGAATAACTCCCAAGCTAACGTCCTCACTCTTTAGCAAGAATATAGGGCCCTGTGCAGGGTGGCCCCTGCTCACCCTCCAAGCTCAACTTTTACTATTTTTTGCCTGCAACTCTGTGCTTTAGCCAAGTTCAGGGTGCACTTTTCCGTGCATCTGCTGTCTTCTCTGAGGGCCCCACTTGCCTACTCCTCCTTCCCATTTTGCAAGAGTCTCTCAGAAATTCTCACATCCAGAACCTCGTCGTCACTAGGTGGATGTATTGCCTATATCAGTTTCCCGTTGCTGCTGCCACAAGTAACCAGAAATGTGTGGATTAAAACAACACAAGTGTATTATCTTACATTTCTGGAAGTCAGAAGCCTGAAATGTACATTATGGGGCTGAGATCAAGGTTTTGTTAGGGCAGGTTTCTTTGGAGGGTCTGATGTGAGAATCTGTCTCCTTGACTTTTCCAGCCTCTCACACCTGCCTCCATTCCTTGGCTTGTGGCCCCATCAGAGTGCATGACTCTGATCTCTGCTTCCTTATCACACCTCCTTTTTTCTGACTCTAGTCCTGCTCCTTTCCTACCTCTTTTTTTATTTTTTGAGAAACAGTCCCGCTCTGTCACCCAGGCTGGAGTGCAGTGGCACAATCTCGGTTCACTGCAACCTCCACCTCTCAGGTTCAAGCGATTCTCCTGCCTCAGCCTCCTGAGTAGCTGGGACTACAGGTGCTTACCACCATGCCTGGCTAATTTGTGTATTTTTAGTAGAGATGGGGTTTCGCCATATTGGCCAAGCTGGTTTCAAACTTCTGACCTTGTGATCCACCTGCCTTGGTCTCCTAAAGTGCTGGGATTACAGGCGTGAACCACCATGCTCAGCCCGTTTCCTACCTCTTTTTTTTTTTTTTTTTGAGACGGAGTTTCACTCATGTTACCCAGGCTGGAGTGCAATGGCACGATCTCGGCTCACCGCAACCTCTGCCTCCTGGGTTCAGGCAATTCTCCTGCGTCAGCCTCCTGAGTAGCTGGGATTACAGGCACGTGCCACCATGCCCAGCTAATTTTTTGTATTTTTAGTAGAGACGGGGTTTCACCATGTTGACCAGGATGGTCTCGATCTCTTGACCTCGTGATCCACCCGCCTCGGCCTCCCAAAGTGCTGGGATTACAGGCTTGAGCCACCGCGCCCGGCCCTTTCCTACCTCTTATAAGGAACTTTGTTAGTAGATTGGGTCCTCCTGGATAATCCAAGATAATCTGCTCTTGGCAAAATGCTTAATTTAATCACATTTGCAAAGTCCCTTTTGCCATGTAAGGTAAAATATGTTTTACCTTACATGGCAAATGTAAATATGTTTTACCTTACATGGCAAATGTAAGGTAAAACATATTTACCTTACATATTTACCTTACCACAGGTTCCAGGGATTAGTATGTGGATATCTTTTGGGACCATTATTCAGCCAGGTACACTGCCCCTCTGTGATTCTCCCATAGCTATATGTGCACGTCCTGATCATTTTGCTTACCTCATTATGTAAAGTTATCTCTTTCTGCGTCTACCTTTCTCCTTCCACCCTCAACTATGTGCTCTTCGAACATAGGAATAATGTCTTTCTCATCTTGTATTCTCAGTTCTGACTGGGCCTGGAATATAATAGGTGCTCGGCAAGCATTTGCAGAATGATGAAATGAATGGTGATTGCCTCTTAGTTTTGAGATCTGATCTGTGGCCAGACTCGTGTGCTGAGATTGTTAAAGACTCTAGCCAGTTCAGAGAGGAAAGAGCAAATTGCTAGCTTGCTTTCATCCACCTCCCAGGAAGGCCAGAGAAGCAACATGCGTAGATTTCAAGGAGCTGCAGGTCAGGGGTGTGCCCAGGCAGGGCAGCCCTGCAGAATCCAGGCAGAGAAGGCTAAGGGTCCTTCTTCTCCCATGCAGGGGGAGTTTGAGGTTTGAAGATGTTAGTACCCTAGATTTCTCACGTTGCTAAACTGCATAGAGTTGGAGCTCATGATCCCACTTGGACCTATCAAACAGATCCTCTATTATGGTGTATGGGCTGTGGATTTCCTTCATTCTGCGCCAAGCCATGGGCTGCAGGATTAGGGCCACTATCCATGCCTCTTAGGGTGGGAACCTAGTGCCCCTATGCCCTGATTGAGGGCCATGCAAGGATATGGAAATGGCTGTTTAGAAAGGTCCCCACAGGCCCACACAACCTTGTGCCTTTCAGGCTCCCAGTGTGGCAGGCCCCTTGGGGCCCAAAGGTCATCAGGTCCTGTGGTCTCTGCCGTAGGCTGTAGCGGGATGGCTTTAGGGGATGGGATGTTGGTGTTAGGAGCCCACTGGTTTTGGTAAGCAATGCACCAGAGCTTAAAACAGCAAGACAAAAGACTGGAGGAGCATGACTGAGACATTTGTATCTTTGAGGTGCACATGGAAAAATGACCATTTCAGATTTGGGTTTGGGAAGGAGATTTTAAACTAAGAAGTGTTAAATTCAAAGGCATTGAGCTTTCCCATTAGCCTCCTGAAGGGGATTTTTCAGGAAAGCAGTCAGCTTGGGAGATGCAATGAAGGTTAGCTTACTAGCATTGTGGCAACAAATTACCCATATGCTGGACGGCTTAAAGAAGAGAAATTCATCATCGTGCAGTTCTGGAGATTGGAAGTCCAAAATCCCCGTGCTGCATGGTGGGTTCCTTCTGAAGGCTGTGAGGGAGAATCTGCTCCAGGTGTCTCCCCTGGCTGCTGGTAGCCGCAAGTGTCCTTGGTTTGTAGGTGACTCCTCTCTGTGTCTTCACTTCGTCTTCCCTCTGTGCATCTCTGTCTCAGTGTCCAAACGTCCCCTTTCATAAGAACACCAGGCATATTGAATTAGGGACCACCCTGAAGACTTCATCTTAACTTGATTACCTCTCTCAAGACCCTGTCTTATTCTGCTTGGGCTGTGATTACTAAGTACCATAGTCTGGGGCTTAAACAACAGATATCTATTTCTCACCATTCTGGAGATTGGGAAGTTGGAGATCAGGGTGCTGGCATGGCTGAGTTCCAGTGAGGCTCTTCTCTCTAACAGCTGCCTTCTCCCTGTGTCCTCACACAGCAGAAGGAGAGATCTGAGGTCTTCCTTTTCCAATAGGGGCAGTAATCTCATAATGGAGCCTCCATCCTCATGACCAAATTTAGCCCTAAGGTTCTACCTCCTAATACCATCCCCTTGGGGGCTAGGGTTTCAACATACAAATTTGCGGGGGGACACAAATATTCAATCTATAACAGAACTCCATCGCCCAATAAGGTCTCATTCTGACCTCAACATATCTATTTAAGGGAGATAAAAATTCAATCCAAAATAGGCAGCTAGCTGCAGGGTGAGAAAATTTGTTCACACTTTCCCAGAGTGACCCTAAGAAAATTTTTCTCTGCAATTTGTGGGGTGTGCTGGCTTAGGGGCGGGAGTGTGGAGAGGGACAGAGGATCTGATGAAAGATACTGGAGCCCTGATGTGGTGATGAACGTTATAGAAAAGCTTCATGATCACCAGTGGCAAGGCCACTAGTCTGTTCATGGCGATGACGTTCTTTCCTGCCCAGGAAAGACCATCAGATGGGACTGATGCCTTTTGTTTCCTTTGTCCGCCATTGGTCTCTCTGGTTTTCATCTTAGCACGATTATAATGGGAATAGTGATGACAATTTCTTCAACAGAAGTTTGTTTGCATCTATAACACGCTGGTCATTGTGCAGATTGTTGGAGATCTTAAGCTTTGACTTTGCTGTGGTCCTTGAATATAAAAAAAAGAAGCACATTTCTGTGTGTTACTGGAGAAGCAGCAAGAGACTTCCTAAAAGGTTTTTCCCCTAATTGTGCTAGTTAAGAAGCCCAGGAGAACAGAAAAAAGTAGAAAAATTTACCACCAAATCCCGTGACCTAAATTTGGTGTATCCTCTTATAATTTTTTTCTATACATTTATAAATGCGTGTGTTACCCCTTTATATGGTTTGTTCATTTTTAAAAATTTGTTTTTTGCAATAGTTTTAGACTCACATGTAAGTGGCAAAAGGAGTACAGAAAATTCCTATGTATTCTTCCCCAGGTTCCCCAGCAATAACATTTTTAAAATTTTTTATTTTGACAATTGCGGTAAAATACAAATCACTCAAAATTGACCATTTTAAAGCTGTGAAAGTGCACAGCTCAGTGGCGTTAAGAACATTCAGTCCAGGCACAGTGGCTCAGGCCTGTAATCCCAGCACGTTGGGAGGCGAGGCAAGTGGATCACCTGAGGTCAGGAGTTAAAGACCAGCCTGACCAACATGGTGAAACCCCGTCTCTACTAAAAATACAAAAATTAGCTGGGCATGGTGGTGGGCACCTGTAATCTCAGCTACTTGGGAGACTAAGGCAAGAGAATTGCTTGAACCTAGGAGGCAGATGTTGTAGTGAGCTGAGATCACACCATTGCACTCCAGCCTGGGTGATAGAGTGAGACTCCATCTCAAAAAATAACAAGAATTTTAAAAAATTGTGTTTTTCACAGCATTACGTCACAGTGTTATGCTGACATCACAAGCATCCACCTCCAGACCTTTTTACATCTTCCAAAACGGAAACTCCATGCCAATTAAACAACTTCACATTCCCTCTCCCCACAGGCCCTGGTGACTCCCATTCTACTCCCTGTCTCTGTGAATTCAACTACTCCAGGGACTCAGGGGCCCTGGCTTCCCTGCTGTGAGTGAACTTGAAGGAGCAGGGGGGAGTTTCCAAGACACCCAGTTTCCCTCCCCCTGGGCTGCAAGTCCAGTGGGTCACTGGGTTTCCTGTGTCCTGGGGTGGCTTCTCAAGCCTGGTGACCTGGAATAGGGGTGCACAGTGGGAGGACAGAGGCTCCCTGATGTGTGTCTAGCATTGCCAATATCCTTATCAGCTTATTGGTGCAATAAGCCACCAGACCTGGAAATCTCACGATAAGAGGCTAGCTGACAGGGAGCACTGATTTCTAGCATGTGTTCTTGAGGTTCAAAAGGGAAAACAGCCCTTTGGGGTTTGCTTAGAGAATGAGGTTTCGGCTAACCATGGCTGATTGCAGAGTTGCTCCAGTAGTGACTGTGTTTGACCTCGACCTCAATATCCCAGCAGCTGCCCCTGCTGTGTCTGTTCAGTGAAGCAAGTTTTGCAACCACACCTCCAAGTCCATCATCACAGAGCCCTCCTGCCTCAGTTTCCAGCGGCTGCTGTAATGTAGTACCACTGGCAGGGTGGCCTAGAGCAGCACATTTTATTCTCTCACAGTTCTGGTGGCCAGAAGTTTCAAATCAAGGTGTCCAAACCAAAGCTCTTATTTTTATTTTTTATTTTTTGAGACAAAGTCTTACCCTGTTGCCCAGGCTGTAGTGCAGTGGCGCGATCTTGGCTGGCTGCAACCTCCAACTCCCGGATTCAAGCGATTTTCCTGCCTCAGCCTCCTGAGTAGCTGGGATTCCAGGTGCACACCACCACACCCGGCTAATTTTTGTATTTTTAATAGAGACAGGGTTTCACTATGTTGGCCAGGATGGTCCCAAACTCCTAACCTCATGATCCACCTGTCTTGGTCTCCCAAAGTGCTGGGATTTCAGGCGTGAGCCACTGTGCCCAGCTCAAAGCTTTTTAATGTTGGAGAAGTTACTTAATCTCCCTGTACCTCACTTTGCTCATCTGGATAATGAGATGATAAGAGCACCCCAGGACACTCCTGGTGCTCTGCACAGACCTCCAGGGATCCCTTTTACCAGTTTGGTGTGTGCACCCCCCAGCTTCTGCGTGTTTTCCTTCTACCTGCTTGCACCTGCGACCTTCTTCAGACACCTGCTGATAGAGCAGCTTCACCTGCAAAAGACATAGAGTTGGAAGTGCCTGGGCTGCGTGATGCTCCTTAGAGGCAATGCACAGCATGCTGGTCTTCCCAGGGTGGAATACAGGCTTGCAGGGTTCCCACCTGAGGTTTTATAGGGAGATACAGGACAAGGGGTCCTGTAGGTGGGGTAACCACCACATCCCAGTTTACCCAGGCCTTTCCCAGTTTTAGCACTGAAATCCCCAAGAAGGTGAGTCAGAGACGCATTATCAAGTCACAGGAGCCTAGAAGGCAGCCTTTCTGAGTGATCATCCTGCCCCTGGCATCAGATTAATGCTTCTGTGCTCACATGATGTGGGACCCTCACCTTGGCTGCAACAGATGAGCCCAGCACTGCTGTGGAGAAGCTTAGGGAGTTTCCAGGGCTTCCCAGGTTTTCTGCTGCCTGACCTCTCTCTCTGGCTGCTGATGGCAGCAAGTCCGCAGCCAGGAGTAAGAATGATGGGGCATCCGGGGCATTGCCCCCCTTCATTGTGACTGGTGGGGATATTCCTGGAGGAATTTACTTTGGCACCGCTCAGGGAAGCTGTGAATGAAAGGCAGCTGCATAGACATTATGATCTGCAGCCAGAAACAGGCATGATGCTCTGGCGCCCAGCCGGCCCCATCCATGTGGTGCCAACAGCTCCTGGGTGGACACAACCAGGAATTTTAAGGCAAGACCTGTATTTGTGGTCCTTCCTGCTGGCTGTAAACTCCCGCTTGCTAGTTTCAAAGGCTTGAGGCCAAACATACCACTGTAACAAGTTAGACCAGTTTATAAAAGAAGCCCAAGCTAGGAGGTTTTGCCGGTATTTCTGTTTCACATCGTCTTGCTCTTTGATTTAAATGTTTTGGTGAACTGCCCTGATGGTCACGATGCTGGTGGCCAGTGAAATCCTAGCAAACCTCCCGCACGCATTTTGCCCAGAACAGGGTTGGAGAATCCTTAATGATCACAACGCAGTAATTTTCTCCTCTTCACCATTCGGAACTATTGCAAAACTTTCCAAGGGCTTGTCCTGATTCCCTGGGGAGGGGTGGTCCTCTCTCATCCTGCAACCTGATATTTTGCCGAACTGCCACTTTGGGAGGCAGGATGTGGATGGATCAAAGCACAAGAACAATGCCTTATGGTGTTTCTGCAACGCAAAAACTCCTTTTCTTAACCGCTTCCTCTTTCTTAGTGGAATCTGAGGAAGTCGAGAAAAAATGGGAATAGAAAATTCATTCCAGCATATGGAATAAAATCTGTCCTTCAACAAATGAAGGGTGAAAGAGACATGGGAACATTTCATCTTGCATATTCTTGTTCTTAGACGATGCTAAGCTGTCATTTCAGAGGAAACCCAGCCTCTTCGCTGTACCTCCAGATCCCAATTTTCTCTGTACAGGGACGGAGGAAGAGCTGCTAACAAGGAAGGTACGTAGGTTTTGACAGCTTATTAGTTCTGTTATTCAGAGTCAGGCTCAGGGCTGCCTGGGCCAGTAGAGAGCGGGAGAGGCTCAGCAACACACGGACTGGATAATTTCCTCCTACAAAATTAAATGCTGTTGTCGGCTTTGATTTCACCAAATGAAATCTCCAAATGACCAATGGCAAAGAGAAAGCACTGTCGTCCCTCAAAACTGCCATGAGTTATGATTTCAATAGATCCCAGCTACTGTGCTTTTATTGAATTCCCAAATACCGGCAACTTTTGTGGGTATAATATTATTTCGCTATCATTAAAACATCCCCAAATCAGAATCATTTACATCTTGAGGCAGGCCCAGCAAATTATAGGCTTAAGGGTCTCCTTATTTGGTAATAGTGAAAACCATATCCCTCGATTGTTCAAAACACTCCCAAGGAATCATGTTGTTTTCCATTCCTATATCTGGAGCTACTTGTGAGGCTGAACATTGTATGTTTTTTAGCCATTTATAATTCTTCCAGGGCCTTCAACCCACATCTGTTTTCTTAACTCTCCCCTAGAATCATTTTAGAATTATGGAGAATTATTAAGGGAAAGAGGAGAAGTGCATAGCAGGGAATGAGGGGGAGAGGTGAAGCTAGGTGGGGAGCGCTGTTCTCAAGCCCTGCTCCAGCCCCCATCACTTTTCTTTCCCAAGGGCTGGATTCCCTCCACCCCACTCCTATTTCCCCTCGAAGGCCATGCCAAGTCTCTTAGGATAAGTCCCTCTTCTCCTGTAATAATTTACTATACTTGATCTTAGACAAAAGGCTGAGAAACAATTCCTCTAATAATTTGTTTTGCTTTTAATCATTCTACGTAATCATTCCAGGTAAAGGGAGAAGACCTCCTTTCAGGTTAAACTTCCTCTGAGGACAAAGAATAGATGGTCCCTGTGTCCCTGCCTCATTTAAAAAGCAAAGTACTGGTAGTATAGTTCGGAATAAGCAAACTAATCAGACTCTGGCATTCTGAATCTTCCTTTTGCTTAGGAATTGCTAAGGCCGAGGGTTGTCTCTGGTTTGACATTTGCATGAACGTTCAGTCTCCTTTCGGGTCTGTGAGGGAACAGATGCTACCACAGGAGCCTCGCCCACACTTCCCTCTTTCCTTCTTAAAGGTCACGATAGCTGGGTTCATCCCTGAGTTGGATGTCAAGTTTGCTTTTAAAATAGATTGTAACACTTAATTCTTGCTGTCATCCCACAGGAAATACCATGATCCAGTGGAAGCCCCCAAGTGTACCTCCCTGAAAACAATTCTGGTGGTCCCAAAACAGAAAGTACACAGACCCAATTAAGATGCTCAAATCTCATGGTTTATTAAATCAACACGAAGCACACCACAAGAAGCAAGGGGATAGGGATGGGTTAGGTAGTGCATTAGTCAGTGTTCTCTAGAGGGACAGAATTAATAGGATAGAGATATATATATAAAGGGGATTTTATTAAGGAGTATTAACTCACACAATCAGAAGGTTCCAAAATAGGCCATCTGCAAGCTGAGGAGCAAGGAAGCCAGTCCATGTCCCAAAACTGAAGAACCTGGAGTTTGCTGTTCAAGGGCAGGAAGCATCCAGCACAGGAGAAAGATACAGCCTGGGAGGCTAAGCCAGTCTAGTCTTTTAGCTTTCCTCTGCCTGCTTTTTATCCTGGCCACGCTAGCTGCTGATTAGATGGTGCCCACCCAGATTAAGGGTGAGCCTGCCTTTCCCAGCCCATTGACTCAAACATTAATCTCCTTTGGCAACACCCTCACAGACACACCCAGGATCAATACTTTGCATCCTTCAGCCCAATCAAGTTGACACTCAATATTAACCATCACAGGTAGCCACAGTTAGTATAGTGCGAATGTGGGGTGGAAAGACCGCCCACCTGCATCTGGAGTTATGTGATGCTCATGCATTCTACTTCTCTGTTGTCTGCATCTACCTCCCCCAAGCAATGTTGAACAGCGACTCAGCAGGCAGAGGTGTTTGGCATCATCACTTGCTTGTTTTACGGGAGAGATGCAGGAGCAATTATGCCTGGTCACAGCAGCACAGTAGTTCCCCTTATCTCAGATTTTCCTTTCTGCAGTTCCATTTATCTATGGTCTGCAAATGTTGAATGGAAATGAAATACTTAATGGAAAATTCCAGAAATAAACAATATGTAGGTTTTAAATCATGTGCCATTCTGACTGGCGTGATGAAATCTTGCACTGTTCAGCTCCATCCCACCTGAGATGTGAATCCTCCCTTTGTCCAGCATCCCCACACTGTAGATGCTTGGGAGTCATCTCGATGATCAGACCCACTGAGGTATTGCAGTGCTTGTCTTCAGGTCACCTTTATTTGACTTCATAATGCCCCAAAGCATAAGCGTAGTGGCTGGGAGTTCAGATATGCCAAAGAGAAGCCGTCAAATGCTACCTGCAAGTGAGAAAGTGAAAGTTCTTGACTTCATAAGAAAAAGATCATAGGCTGAGGTTGCTAAGATCTGTGGTAAAGATGAATCTTCTATCCATGAAATTGTGAAGAAAGGAAAAGTGTGTGCTAGCCTTGCTGCTGCACCTTAAACTGCAAAAGTTATGGCCACAGTGCATGATGACAATGCTCAGTTAAGATGGGAAATATATTAAATTTGTGGAGGGAAGACATGAACAGACACGCGCCTTGACTGATGGCGATGGGGTACTATCTGAGGGTTAGGCATCCACTGGGGGCCTGGAAACATATCTCTTGTGGATAAAGGGGCACTCCTGGAGTTTGCCAACTAGCTCACTGAACAGTTATGGATCTTATCTGTATTCCTTGGACAGAGCATGTGAGATCCTGAGTGGGACATACTGAGCGTTACCAATGGGTGGCCAGTAAAAGATGACAAAACCATCAGCTTAGAGATTGCATGACCCCTTACCTTTTAACTTGGTCTTTCCATCCTTTTCCATCTATAATTGCTCTTGCTACTCCATTCTTTTTTAAAAAGTCACACACATCCCTTACATGTCACTTCTTTTGTGGCTTGTGCTCATCTTACAAGCTACTTGCTTACGCATTCTCTGCACTTCACCTTTTCAGTTTTATACAACCCATTTGTTTCCTGTCTCCTATTGTAGAATTGAATATCCTCAATTAATATGACAAATTCATGTTGTAACTTCACTTTAGTGAAGGTGACAAATTTCCAAGATTTACCAAAAAAAAAAAAAAAAAGTGAATCAGAATTAGCTTATACTTAAGACATCTAGACATCACCTGCACTGAAGGATTTGTCAGAGTATATACATTACAGTTCTCCTCAGCCTCTGCCCACATCACTGGTGGGTCCCAAAGACCCAGGGCTTACCTCAATTAAGGTTTAGAGGTGGGATCTGATCTAAAAAAGACAAATAGGCTGAGGAATTGAGTACATCCAGATGAGTAAGGCTCAATGAAGAGAACTGGATGAGACTCCCCTGAAGGGAGACAGAGAAATCTCACCTTTCGTGTAGTAAAATCTTGAACCTAGCTCAAAGAGAGATCTGGCCTTTGCCATCGGCTCCTGGGAGATGATGTCTAAGCCCTTGGGATTTCATGTCATGGTGTGTCTTTTTTTGCCTGGAAGTTTTGAGTGACATCAAAAATGTTCTATAGGGTGGGGGCTTCGGGCCATGTGATATTTGTTGATTTCTGGAGGGACTGAAGACTGAGGTCAGCCACGTGGGCAGCCAACCAAGTTTAAGTGATGGCTCTAGACATCAAGGCTCAAGAAAGCCTCCCTGGTTGGCAACACTTTGTCACACACTCATGATGGGAGAGTGACACTGTCAGCTCCATGGGAGAGCTTAACGGAAGCTCCACACTGGGAACTCTCCTAGGCTTCACCCTATGCTCCTCTTCCCTTGGCTGTCTCTGTGTCATTTTCTTAGAATAAACCATAACTGTGAGGATCACAGCTTTCAGAGGACTCTGAGTCCTTCTCATGAATTATGAAGCCTCAGGATGGGTATTATGTTCCCTTGAACTTTGCAGTTGGTGTCAGAAGTGAGAGTCCTGTGGATGAATAGCTCCCACACTGCATCTTTCCAAGCAAGAGACAAATAGGAAAGGGAAGAAAACGATAAAGCTTAGTGTTTCCCTTATGACTAATTCTTCTCCATCATCCCCTTCCCTTCCCCCATTTGTCTTGCGCGGGTCCGCACTGGGGCCAGATTTTCAGTTGTCAATGAAGAAGTGAAAATGTTTGGCAGAGCACTTACCATCATGGATTTCAGAGCATCTTGCACATGCATCTATTTAAGCCTTTCCTATGTTAGAAGGTGAATTAGGAAAGCAGGTTCATACTAACACCTTTTGTCTGTTCTCAGGCACAGAACAGGCTAGTGATTTGGACCCAGTGAAGAGCAAGCATCTCAGAGTCTCCAATGACAAGGGTCACTGCTCCCAGGAGGAAGGGTTTCCCTGCCCTGCATGACCTGGGACCAGCTCATCTTCAGATGTATCTCATTCAGCCTCGCAAACCAGAAACACCTGGGCTTTGTTTGGTTTCAGGTGTTTTTACTTCAACAACTAAACACAGAAATGAATTAGTGAGAAGCAAAACAAAGCCAACCCGTCAAGGGCAGTATCAAGTCCAACCACATAAAACTGCCGTTTTTGTAGGCCAATTTTATACATCCCAACTTAATACATACAAGTTCACCAACAGCTAAAGCTGTGGCTCTCAGTTTGACTACACATAAGATACACTGGGGAGCTTTTAAAATGAAACAAAACAAAACAAAAACCATGCCCAGGCCATGCCCTAGACCAATTAAATTGAAATCTCTAGGGTTGGAACTCATGCAACAAGATATTTAACACTCCCCAGGACGTTTCAAGAGGCAGTCAAGGCTGTGAATTTCTAAAACAAATTAAAATATGTGTTTTTCACTAAATCATCAGTCATCTCTCCTCATGGGTCACAGTCATTTGACAGATGTTTACCAGGGACTGACCATGAGCCGGGCACTGATGAGACCCTGGGACAGCGGGGAGCACTGCTCCCTTAAGTCATAGCCACCCTGCTTCCTTTCCCTCTATGCTCACTGCTCTGCACAGCTGTACCTGGGATTATGACAGTGCCCATCTTCAGATGCCCTTGGGGCTGGGTGGTTTTCCCAGGTGGGCTCACCTGCAGACCCCTCTTAGCTCTTTGCAACTACCTGGATGACAGCACTTTTTCTGGGGTCCCTATCTCAAAGAACAGTTTTCTCTGTCCTCTAGGGCCACGTTTCTCGAGATATGGTCCAGGGACCACCGGCTTCCAAACAACACAAGGATGATTGTTTCAATGCAGGTCCTGGGCAAACCCTAGACCAGTTCAGGCTCTTTGTGGGTAGATCATGGGAGTCAACATTTTAAATAAGACCCTCTCCCTAAGGTGTCTGCTATGCACCCAGAATTTGAGAACCAGCCAAGGAACACAACCTGGCTGTCCGAGCACAGGGTCAGTGACCTCCCTATTCTCACATCTCTCAGTCCAGACCGGTCACCACCATCACTGATCAGGGGCCATATGGAGCAGACTGGTCTCCCTGGCAGCACTGGCCACATCCCTCTGGATTTCCATTTATCAGGTGTGCTGTGACTCTCACATCTTGTGAGATGTTGGGGCCCCAAAATACCTCAAACCTCCTCTCAGACTAAGGGACGGGCCTGATTACATGCACAGTTGACCCTTGAATGACACAATTTGAATTGTGCACATCCAGTTCTACATGAATTTTCTTCTGCCTCTGCCACCCCCGAGGCAGCAAGACCAACCCCTCCTCTTCCTCCTCCTCAGCGCACATAACCAGAAGACAAAGTGCAGCATCATTTATGATGCTCCACTTCCACTGAATCAATGGTAAATATATTTTCTCTTTCTCATGATTGTATTAATAACATTTTCCTTTCAATAGTTTATCGTAAGAATATAGGATATAATGCATATAATATACGATGTGTTATTGGCAGGGCATTCAGTCAACAGTAGGCTACTAGAAGTTAAGTTTTGGGGAGTCAAAAGTTATACTGGGGTTTTCCACTGCACGATGGTCAGCACTCCTAACCCCTGCATTATTCCAGCGGAATCATCTTTCTATCCATTCATCCACCCGCCTGTCTCGCTCCTTGTCTTCCTGTTCCTCCTCCTCTCTCTTTCCCTCTCTCTCTCTCTGTCACACACACACACACACATACAGATACATATATATACACAGAAAACACCCACTATGCACCAGGTACTGTACTAAGCACTTTTGATATAGAAATGAACAACACAAACATCTCTGCCCTTAGGGAGCCTCCATTCCAGTGAGTACAGAAAGACAATGTTTTCTGGGGAAGTGATAACTTCAAGGACACAGAACTGTTAGGAACATACTCTCCCAGGAATGAAATACAATATTTTAATGGACTCTGTCATTCTCTCTTTAAAATCTTTCCCCTTCCTCTACAACTGGAGAATAA
>NW_016107356.1:2310837-2343358 GCF_001604975.1 Cebus imitator
ACCAGGATGGTCTCGATCTCTTGACCTCATGATCCACCCGCCTCGGCCTCCCAAAGTGCTGGGATTACAGGCTTGAGCCACCGCGCCCGGCAGTAATGAGTTCTTAATCTATGAGTCCACAAGAGATCTGGTCATATAAAACAGCGTGGCACCTCCTCCCCCTCTCTTGCTCCCTCTCTCACCATGAGACAGGCTGGCTCCCCTTCACCTTCTGTCATGATTGCAATCTTCCTGAGCCCCTCACCATAAGCAAATGCCAGCACTATTTCCTCTACAGTCTGCAGAACCATGAGCCAAATACGCTTTTCTTTAAAAATGACCCAGCCTCAGGTATTTCTTTGTAGCAAGGCAAATGGACTAGTACACACCCCTTTGCTGGAGAAGCAAAGAGCAGAAGTGGTTACCCCCAATCAAAGAGGGCAGCGGAATAGCAAGTGCTACCTGAAAGGGGCTGTGTCATCTGTTGGCTTGACACAGCCAACTTTGAGCAACTCAACAGAAAAGGAGCTTGGAAAATAAATATCTGGAGCTCCCTCCTTTATCCTTCATCTGCTCCCCCTACTGTGCTGGTGCCTTCCACTGGAAGCCAGCATGGAGGGAGGCTGGTGATGCAGTTTATGCGGGTCAGGCCCGCCCTGCAGGGCTTAGTGCCAAAGGCAAAAAGGCAGATGGAAATCACCTGCATGACCATTTATCATAGCATATCCAGAGGACCATATTCCCAGGGAAAGAGTTCTGAACACCCAGGCCTTCATGAGCCCAAACACCCTCCCCTCCATTGGCTATACAATTAAGCCCCTTGTAGCTACAGAGAACTTGCCCCTTCTTATCTTTTCTGTGGATGACCCAGAGTAATCTCTGGAGAGAGAAAGCTGCTAAATTGCATGAAGTTCTTCTGGGTCATTCATTCAGATTACCCTTTTCTTCCCATTCTGCCATATTGCTTGTAGTGCTCGCCCCCTGTGAGGTATGCATGCATGCATGTGTATCCTTCGTCCGTAGCGCTTGGATGACAGCCACAGAGCTTTCACTAACTGGTCCTTCTGGAGCTGATGGGCTCCCGCATGTGGCCAAAGCTGCTGCTGGTGCTGGTGGCCACTGAGCCCCAGGAAATAAAGAGGAAGTTTCTCTCTCATGCACTTTCCTCCTCGCAGGGGTAAGCACTGCTCAGTGTCATGTGCAGCTGAAGTAGAATTGTTCAAAAGATACTCCTAACAATTGTTTCCCTGCTCCCCTCACCCCCAGACATACAGGGAAGACCTTGGCCTGTCTGGCACTACAGATGTTGGAGTTTCCGATTTTGTGTGTGGGAAGTTAGGTTGTGTGAAGGGAAGCTGGAGGTTTGACGAACAGAGAACCCAGAGAATGATATGGTTGGGGAAAATTTCCCAAGACCCCAAACAGAACTGTTTCCACTCTGATGGCAGAGTCTAGGATAGCATTTTTACAGGCCCCTTGCTGCTTTTGAAATCCCTGAGAAGTAGTGTGATGTCATTAGTGCCTCAGTTTGCATGCATTTATTAGGTCTCCTGTGTCTCAGACTGGAGCAGGGCTTGTAGCATGGAAGCAGTGGGCCCCAGACCTTGGATGAGACAGGGAGAGGTGAAGGCTGTTAAGATGGACCTCAGCTATTCCAGACTTTTACCCAAGTTCAGCATCTGTTTCTAAAATACTAAATGAAAACTCACCAGGCAGCCCAGGAGCCCCCAGGGCCTTCTCTAGAGGGCATGTGAGTTTTTCTGTCCGCTTGGGCAGGGTGAGCAACCCTGCACCCTCTTCCTCCTGCGTCTCATCTTCATCCAGGGAGGTCCCAGACTTAGCTTGAAAAATGACAAACCAGAGACAATCTTTGATGGCCACAGTGCTCCTGGAACTAAAAGTGAGGATTCAACACGGGGGCAGGTGGGGGCCGGTAGGGAAGAGACATCCCCACCATGCTCATGATGCTTGCAAATACCCTGCTTGTGAGCTAGACTTGTACTGGCCAACTGGTGGAAGAGGAAGGAGGCAACACACAGAAACCATGCTTCCAGAAGGAATTGTGCTTGTATTGTACAAGTAGGGTTGCATTTTCCAGAAGGGCCGAGATAGAGGCTCGCTAATCAAGTGAGACTGTGAAATCAAGCAGAAGAAACAGCAAGGGCTGCTTTTCTAGGGGTGAAAAGAAAACAAACCGCCCTACAAGGAGGGTGGGGTGAGAGGCTGGGAGAGGCAGGAAACCAGACCCGTCATCTTCAAGGCCCAGGGAGCACTCTGTCCCCTGGCGGGGGCTGGGCCTCCATCCTGTTCAGCATGACCAGACCGGCCATCTTCTGATCATCTTCAAGCAGCCCCCAAGTCACTGCCCAACAGCCTTGGCCAGAGACAGTCATCCCAATATGTTCTTCTGGGCCCTCCCTGCCTCAAAAGTCACATGAAGTGTGTTCCTCACACGCTGCACTTCATTGGTTAGGAGGTCATTCTTCTGAGTAACAAAGGGAAGGATTTTAGTTCCCACCATAGCCCTCAGTGAATATCCCCCCATGTGACCTGGAAGTGTGGCTACCATGACTCACTGCACCTGTAAGCTTCAGGAACATGACCCTGAGGCTGGGAGGCTCTACCCACCTCTTTACTGAAGAATCACTTTGGAGCTTCTTACTGTAAGCTGCCCCAGTGCGCTGAGGAAGCATAGACTAGCTACACAGGGTTTTCCCTATTGACAGAGAACAGTTCATGTATGTTTGTTAATCAGCTAAGGTGATCCTGGGTCTAGTATCTTACAATTCAACCCTTAAGAAATGTTCAAACATTTCTTTCAGCCTTACCAAAAAGAATCTAGAGAATGCATTCCTATTTGGTTGTCTGGAGTGGGGATTTTCAACGTTGGCACATTGACATTCTGGATTTGATAATTCTTTGGAGTGGGGCTATTCTATGACTTGAAAGATGTTAAGCTGCATCCCTGGCCTCTACCTACTAGATGCCAGTAACACCCACTCCCCCCAGCCACTCATGACAACCAAAAATGTCTCCAGACATTGTCAAATGTCCCTGGGGCAGTGGAGGTGGGGATCCACCCATGGTTGAGAACCATTACTGTAGAGCAATTTTATTCAAACAATAAATATGTATCAAATACCTGTGCGTAATCCAATATTTAAACATCTTGCCTGAACGAGGGACTGGAAGGGAAAAAGTGTGACTAAGACATGATCCCCGTTCTTTGTGAGCTTGCAGTATGGGACCGGGAATCTCCCATAAATGACTAGATAAAAGACAGAAAGTAGGTGCCTAAAAGGGGTCCTTACTCAGCCTCACTCTTGATTGGGAATGAAGTATCTTTCCCAGAAGGTCCCCAGCAGATGCCCCGTATTTCTCATTGGCCAGCAGTGTGTCACATGCTCACTTCTAGGCCAATCACTAACCAAAGGGAAGGTGATTGCAAGATAGGCTTGGCCAATTATGACTCATTCTCTAGGGCACAGTGTTTTTATATGCCCACCCACTTTCCTGCAAACTACGTTTTAAATTTTTTTATTTTTGCAGGAAATTAAATGGAATGACTGCTGATGATTCAGCTAATGGTATCTGCCACACCGTGTCCCAAGATTAGGTCTTCCTGACCCTCTTTTATCCATTTCGTGCCACCCGTAAAATAGACTCTGCTCTTTTGCCGTCACAGAAATTGCCTTTTTCGGGGGTGGGGAGTTGCTTTCTATGAGAAACCCAAGTTGAGGCTGCTTTTGATAATGTCATAGTAAAGTACACTGTGTCAAGAACAGAGTGATAAAGGGATGAGTGGGTTCTCTCAGTATATGAGTAGTTCGTTATGGTTGCCGAGTTGATTCATGCTTTGACCACAAGGGTTTGCCAAAGCTCAGAGGCCAACATCAGCATTATTAATAAACTGGTTGTTATTAGCAACAGCCAGACCACACAGAGAAACCACTGGTTATGCTTCAAGTGCTTGTGATCAACCACTGTGGACTCCTGCATTGATACAGAGCTGTTGAGTGACAGTCCCTTGCCTGGCTGGTTGAGTGTTAGGTTGTTCTGCCCATGGCTGGTGTATGTGCAGGCTGACATAATGTCAGCCACCAATTATTGTGTATATACTATTTGTCTCTTTATGTGCATTGATTCATTTAACACTCACAACAGTCCCTGGAAGCAGATATTGCCATAACTGACAGACACATGAGGAAGTTGACTCAGACAGAGACAGTGGGTTCCTAGTGTCACCCAGACAGTACTGAGCAAAGCCAACAATAAGGTTACCCCATAGTTGTCTGTGTAGTATGGCAGGCCCCCCCACCAGGTTGCTTAAGGTGTATGTTCACTTTCTGAACCCTGAAGGCCTAGTGCTGAGCCAAAGTCATCATGCGCAGCTGAAGAGCAGACTTCCCTGATAACCTAAACATCCGTAGAGTATCTGAGAACCCATCAAGGAAAACAGTCCCATCAAACACACAGCAGGCAAAAAGCCAGAAAATTAGTTTAAGGATGGGAGGCAGTGCAGATCTCTAAAGCTATTGTGCCGCCATCCAGGATAGCCTCACAGGTAAGTTCTAATAAACTCATCTACTCACTAAGCTGGACTTGTCTGAGTCATTCTGTGGTCTCTTGGCTCCCTTCTAGTTCGGGGAAGGTTTGTCTATATGATTCTGGGGTTTTCTTATTAAACTCTGAACATCAGATGCTAACTGGGCTTGGAAAGATAAAGGAGGGGCCCTCTGTTAAGGAATAGAGAAAGGAAAGTGAGCACAGATGTGAGATGCTGAAGGCTGTTACATCCGCCTTGGAGGGTGGAGGACCAGTGCTGTCTCTCATCTTCTCCAGGGTCCATATGACACACAAAAATTGCTGGACCCCTTTGAGCCACCCATGCCTGCCCTTCTGCAGATATCCCCTTAACATCACTTGATGATGACTTTCTTTTCCACCTTCCCTTCCCAAACAATTGGGCCTCCATTTTGAGCCTTTGCAGTGGAACATCCATCAGCATAGGTTCTTACTTCACACGCTGGTTCAATCTGTAGTGTCCTCCACCACACCTTTACCTGAGCATGATCTCATCTTCCTTCAGAGGCCAGCTCAAGTGCCACCACCTCCATGAAGTCTACCTGGGTTTTCTGTATGCTTCTAGTCATTTTGAGGGATGCCCTTTTGTTGCTTAATTTGTCTTGCATTAGAGCTTGCTGTGGGGCATCTGACTTTCAATCCAATTACGAGTCCTTCAAGGGCAGGGACTTCAGCGTCCCTCTCTAGCACCTAACAGGGTATCTTGCAAGCTGTGTAAGTTTATTTAATTGGATTGAAGTGTATAATTCAAAACTGATTGCTTGACGTGATCGAGCTTCAGCAATAGCCTTTATAAAGGAGCCAAATGTGGGCTGGGCATGGTGGCTTGCACCCATACTCCCAGCACTTTGGGAGGTTAGGAGATTGAGACCATCCTGGCTAACATGGTAAAAACCCTGTCTTTACTAAAAATATAAAAAATTAGCTGGGTTTGGTGGCACACACTTTTAGTCTCAACTACTTGGGAGGCTGAGGTAGAAGAATTGCTTGAACCTGGGAAGTGGAGGTTGCAGTGAGCCAAGGTTGAGCCACAGCACTCCAACCTGGGCAACAGAGCAAGGGTCTGCCTCAACAAAAAAAAAAAAAAAAAAAAAAAAAAAAAAAAAAGAAGCAGCAGCAGCTAAATGTGTCTTACTCACATTTTAAGTGTCTGCACCTTACTATGGGCTTTTGACTGGATCTGTCTTGCAAATTTACTCTCAGCTCAGAGAAGCTGAATGCATACTGAAATAACTCAGCAAAATGTCCCTGATCCTCTGACACATGACGTTCCTCACTGAAGTATTCCTGGTCACATCACACTCTTATCAGTCAAAGACTATTTCTTGTGTGCCTTCCCATTCTCCCCCACACATATACCCCAAAGACATATGAGAGTTTAAATCTTATTTTATAAAGAAAGCTTCAGAAAAGATTCTCTGTGGCAGGAGATATTAGTGGCTTGAGAACCATTCCTGTCTAGCTGCAATGAGAGTGATTGACATGCTTTTGCACATGCAGTAGATTAATGTGACATAAAATGTTGTCTGAGAAGACAGGGAGACCTAGTGGGCCCCAGGGGCTAGAATTGGGTTCTACTGCAATGAACCTCAGAGCTGGAGGATGGACTATAGTTTGGAATACAAGGTAGTGTCTGAATATGAGGACAATTTCCTTCTCTTCACATTTGTCTGAAGGCCAATCCAGTTCTGAGGTCCAATCATCCTTTATGTCTTTGCTTACTGGGAGCCTGGCCTGAGTTAGGAGCTGGGGTTTCCAAAGTGATGTGACATCACAGCCCTAAGTTGCTCCTGGTCTAGGGGTGATGAGCAGCAGAGCTCACAATAATAGCACCACAGGGCAGCTTGGAAAGGGGCTCTAGCACCCATCTTCACCCTTCCCCCACCTTTCTTTGATATGAACCACCAACGTTTTCTCCATCATAGTGAAGCAATGGCTTCAAGGTCTGCTTCCAATGAGATGTTCCCTCAAGACTCTCCTCTATACAAATTCTGGGCCTGCCACTGGGCAACGGAAGTGGGAAAGTGACCAGACCTCCCTGGTGTCTGGCTGCAGTTCATAGGTCCACAGGGCAAGGACTCTGGGGTATGGGAGATGCATCCAGTTGGGTTTAAAGGGAAGGCTTTGCTCTCCTAGTGACCAGGGCAGCTAGAAGACAGAGTGTCAGTGAGGTAGGCTGGAGAGGGTAGTCATAGCCTCCTTTGAGAAGAAACAGGAAACTTGCCAAATTGATGGAGAGAACAAACCACGCGACAGTGCACGAACTGCATCTGGGGCTCGTGGTTAGGACATCCTGGAGCAGAGAAGAGCAGGGGCAAAAGGGAAAATCCCCAAGCCTGCGCAGGCATACAAGTCCATGAGCAATGTCCTTAAGCTGAACCATGACTATTTTAATGCTAAAATAAATCTCAAGCCCTTGGGTAGAGATTTAAGATGATAATGAGACATTGGATGTACATGCTAGTGTGTACAGCAATAGTGCAAGGGTATCCAGGAGACCTCTCACAGCATGCTTACAACAATGCCCATTCCCACCCTGCATGAATAATCGTGTAAGACTCCCTTAAAGGGAGCTCCCCCAGCGTCACTGGGGGCTGTCCCATTATCTCAAGCAGCCCACTCTGACCGAGCTATCAGAGTGTACTTTTTGCTTTGCAATAAACTACTTGCTTTCACTTTTGACTCACTCTCAAAATCTCTTGAGCAGCAAAGTCAAGAGCCTGAACCAGCTCACTGATAATGTCAGGAGAAAGGGCTGATGTCAGGGGGAGGTTGGAACTGAAATGGAGCGGTCCATGCCTGACCATGAGGAGCTGTGTGGCTGGGGCAGGCAATGCCCCTCCGTGTCAAGTGTTTGGGCAGAAGGCCCAACCCTTGCTTACCAGCTCTGCCCCAAATACCTGGTCTAAGCCACCGCCATCCTCTTCCTGGGCTGTTCTCTCTGCTTCCACCTTTTTCCGGCCATTAGCCACACATTAGCCAGAGTGATCCCTTGGGAGCACAAGGCTGGTACTGTTCTGCGGCTTCCCACCTCAGCAGGGAGGAAGCCAAGGCCCTGCCCTGCTGCCCTCACCAAAGCCCCTGCTCCAATGCACAGTGCCTCCTCCGGGATTTATGTCTGTCCACAGCACTCAGCTTCATCTCCACTTCTTTTTTTTTTTTAATTTTTATTTTACTTTAAGTTCTGGGATACATGTGCAGAACATACAGTTTTGTTACATAGGTATATATGTGCCATGGTGGTTTGCTGCACCTGTCAACCGTCATCTAGGTTTTAAACCCTGAACACATTAGTTATTTGTCCTAATGCTCTCCCTCCCTTTGCCACTCACCTCCCGACAGGCTCCGGTGTGTGATGTTCCCCTTCCTGTGCCCATGTGTTCTCATTTTTCGACTCCCATTTATAAGTGAGAACATACAGTGTTTGGTTTTCTGTTCCTGTGTTAATTTGCTGAGAATGATGACTTCCAGCTTCATCTAGGTGCCTGCAAAAAACATTAATTCCTTTTTATGACTACATAGTATTACATGATGGATATATGTGCCACATTTTCTTTATCCAGTCTATCACTGATGGACATTTGGGTTGGTTCCAAGTCTTTGCTATTGTAAATAGTGCTACGATAAACATATGTGTGCATGTGTCTTTATAGTAGAGTGATGTATAATCCTCTGGGTATATACTCAGTAACAGGATTGCTGGATCAAGTGGTATTTCTGGTTCCAGATCCTTGAGGAATCGCCACACTGTCTTCCACAATGGTTGAACTACTTTACACTCCCACCAACAGTGTAAAAGCGTTCCTAGTTCTCCACATTCTCTCTAACATCTGTTGTTTCCTGACTTTTTAATGATTGCCATTCTAACTGGCATGAGATGGTATCTCATTGTGGTTTTGACTTCCATTTTTCTAATGGCCAGTGCTGATGAGCTTTTTTTCATATGTTTGTTGGCCAAATAAATGTCTTCCTTTGAGAAGTGTCTGTTCATTTCCTTCACCCACTTTTTGATGGGGTTGTTGGTTTTTTTCTTGTAAATCTGCTTAAGTTCCTTGTAGATTCTGTGTATTAGATCTTTGCTAGATGGGGAGCTTACAAAAATTTTATCTCATTCTGTAGGTTGCTTGTTCATTCTGATGACAGTTTCTTTTGCTGTGCAGAAGCTCTTTAGTTCAATTAGATCCCATCTGTCAGTTTTGGCTTTTGTCGCAATTGCTTTTAGTGTTTTAGTCATGAAGTCCTTGCCCATGCCTATGTCCTGAATGGTATCACCGTTCAGGTAGTCCTTGCCCTGTGGACCTATGAACTCCAGCCAGACACCAGGGAGGTCTGGTCACTTTTCCACTTCTGTTGCCCTTAGGTTTTCTCTTAGGGTTTTTATGGCTTTGTATTTTACATTTCAGTCTTTAGTTAATTTTTGTATAAGGTATAAGGAAGGGATCCAGTTTCTGTTTTCTGCATAGGGCTAGCCAGTTTTCCCAGTATCATTTATTGAATAGGGAATCTTTTCCCCATTCTTGTTTGTGTCAGGTTTGTTGAAGACCAGATGGTTGTAGATGTGTGGTATTGTTCCTGAGTTCTCTGTTCTGTTCCATTGGTCTATATCTCTGTTTTGGTACCGTACCATGCTGGTTTGGTTACTGTAGCCTTGTAGTATAGTTTGAAATCTGGTAGCGTGATGCCTCCAGCTTTGTTCTTTTTGCTTAGGATTGTCTTGGCTATCTGGGCTCTTTTTTGGTTCCATATAAAATTTGAAGCACTTTTTTCTAATTCTGCGAAGAAAGTCACTGATAGCTTGATGGGGATAGCACTGAATCTATAAATTACTTTGGGCAGTATGGACATTTTCACAACATTGATTCTTCCTATCCATGAGCATGGAATGTTTCTCCATTTGTTTGTGTCCTCTCTTATTTCCTTGAGCAGTGGTTTGTAGTTTTCCTTGAAGAGGTCCTTCACATCCCTTGTTAGTTGTATTCTTAGGTATTTTATTCTCTTTGTAGCAATTGTGAATGGGAGTTCACCCATGATTTGGCTCTCTGCTTGTCTATTGTTGGTGTATAGGAATGCTTGTGATTTTTATACATTGATTTTATGTCCTGAGACTTTGCTGAAGTTGCTTATCAGCTTAAGGAGTTTTTGGGCTGAGATGATGGGGTATTCTAAATATATAGCCATGTCTCCTGCAAATGGAGACAATCTGACTTCCTCTCTTCCTATTTGAATACACTTTATTTCTTTCTCTTGCTTGATTGTCCTGGCCAGAACTTCCGATACTATGTTGAATAGGAGTGGTGAGAGAGGACATCTTTGTCTTGTGTCAGTTTTCAAAGGTAAAGGGATCAATGCAACAAGAAGAGCTAACTATCCTAAATATATATGCACCCAATATGGGAGCACCTAGATTCATAAAACAAGAGACTACAAAGAGACTTAGACTCCCACACAATAATAGTGGAAAACTTTAACACCCCACTGTCAATATTAGACAGATCAATGAGATAGAAAATTAACAAGGATATTCAGGACTTGAACTTAGCTCTGGACTAAGCGGATCTAATAGACATTTATAGAATTCTCCACCCCAAATCAACAGAATATACATTCTTCTCAGCACCACATAGCACATATTCTAAAATCGACCACATAATTGGAAGTAAAACACTCCTCAGCCAATACAAAAGAACAGAAATCATAACAAGCATTCTCTCAGACCACAGTGCAATCAAATTAAGACTCAGCATTAAGAAACTCACTCAAAATTACAAAACTACATGGAAATTGAACAACTTTTCCTGAATGTCTACTGGGTAAATAACAGAACTAGGGCAGAAATAAATAAGTTCTTGGAAACCAATGAGAACAAAGACACAACATACCAGAATCTCTGGGACACAGATAAAGCAGGGTTAAGAGGGAAATTTATAGCACTAAATGCCTACATGAGAAAGTGGGGAAAGATTCAGAATTAACACCGTAACATCACAACTAAAATAACTAGAGAAACAAGAGCAAACAAATTTAAAAGCTAGCAGAAGACAAGAAATAATTAAGATCAGAGCAGAACTGAAGGAGATAGAGACACAAAAAAAACTTCAAAAAAAAATCAATGAATCCATGAACTATTTTTTGAAAAGATTAACAAAATAGGTGGACCACTAGCTAGACTAATAAAGAAGAAAAGAGAGAAGAATCAAACAGACACAATAAAAATGATAAAGGACATATCACCACTGATCCCACAGAAATACAAACCACCATCAGAGAATACTATAAACACTTCTATGCAAATAAACTAGAAAATCTAGAAGAAATGGATAAATTCCTGGACACATACACCCTCCCAAGACGAAACCAGGAAGAAGTAAAATCCCTAAATAGACCAATAACAAGTTCTGAAATTCAGGCAGTAAGTAATAGCCTACCAACCAAAAAAAGCCCAGGACCAGACAGATTCACAGGTGAATTCTACCAGAGGTATAAAGACGAGCTGGTACCATTCCTTCTGAAACTATTCCAAACAACAGAAAAAGAGGGACTCCTCCCTAACTCATTTTATGAGGCCAGCATCATCCTGATACCAAAACTTGGCAGAGACAGAACAAAAAAAGTTTTCAGGCCAATATCCGTGATGAACATCAATGCCACAATCCTCAATAAAATACTGGCAAACCAAATCTAGTAGCACATCAAAAAGGTTAACCACCACGATGAAGTCGGCTTTATCCCTGGGATGTAAGGCTGGTTCAACATATGCAAATCAATAAACGTAATCCATCACATAAACAGAACCAATGACAAAAACCACATGATTATCTCAATAGATGCAGAAAAGGGCTTCTATAAAATTCAACATCCCTTCATGCTAAAAACTCTCAATAAGAGGCATTGATGGAACATATCTCAACATAATAAGAGCTATTTATGACAAGTCCATAGCCAATATCATGCTGAATGGGCATCTCTGCTTCTTTTATTGCTGTTTTACTCCTCCGCTCAACCCTACAATTGTAACATCCACTCCACGGCAGCAGAGCCCTCTTTGCTTTGTTCACTGCTGTATTCTCTGTATTCTCAGAGCAGAACCTGGCTCCTAGGCATGCTAGGTAAGTATTTACTGAATGAGAGAATGAACAAAGGAGCAACGAATGGTTTAATTCATCCTCTGAGATCTCCCAAACAACAGCGAGCCACAGCTGAGATGCTGGAATAGGCAGGAAAAGTGTGGGAAAGTCTGGGATCCCAGGGGTTTGAGGGAAAAAAGCTGATCACCTTGGTGAGTTGCCAAGAGACATGAAAGAGGACCGGGGCAGGGAGCAGAGGGTGGGTGGGGCGACTGTTTCGGGGCTGCCCAGAAAAACCCCCTTCACAATGGCTTACAGTAGACTAGGAGCCCCCCAACCCATGGGACCTGGCTGGGCGGAGCTTGTGCTGAAGCCCATTCCAAACAGCAGATGATATTTCACAGCCCACCTGCAAGACAGCCCTTCGGGTGGCTTTGAGAAAATTAGAGTGGTCTCCCCGAGGGGTCTCCCCTGACTCACACTCTGGGGATTGACCTGTTTGCCATGTCCTGCCAGGGTAGAGGGGGAGGTTTGACTTTCAGGGCTTTGTTCAAGATGAGTCAATGCCCTCTTTAGGCGGGGCTCTGACTCCAGCGGGGAAGGGAGGTGAGTGTGTGTGAGTGAATGTGTGTGAGCATGAGAGCATGCACATATGTGACAGTGTGTGTATTTGAGCATTTATGTGCATGAGTGTGAGCATGACAGTGCACATGTGTATGTGTGTGTCCATGAATGTGTAAGTATATATGCGTGTGTCTACATATGTGTGAAAATGTGCAAGAGTATAAGTCTAGGTGAGTTCTGAGTGTTGAGTGAATTCACATGTGTGTGTGAGTGTACGTGTGTGAGCATATACATGTGTGTAAGCATGCACATAAGTGTGAGCATACACATGTGCATGTACACAAGTGTGTGAGCATACATGTGTGTGAGCATGTGTGTGTGTGAGCATACACATGAGTGTGTTGACCATATGTGTGTGTACAAATGTGAGTGTGTGAGTATACGTATGTGCAAGTACATGTGTGTGAGTATACACATGTGTATGTGAACATACACGTGTGTGAGTATACACGTGTGTGAGTATACATGTGAGTTTGTGAACACACGTGTGTATACGTGTGTGTGGGTATGCAAATGTATACGTGTGAGTGTGCACGCATGTGTGTGACTATACATGTGAGTGTGCAGGTGTACACACGTGAGTGTGAGCATACATGAGAGTGTACATGAATGTGTGAACATACGTGTGTGAGCATGCATGTGTGAGTATGCATGTCTGTACACAAGTGTGTGAACATACATGTGTGAGTGTACACGTGTATGAGAGCATACACAAGTGTGAGTGTGTGTGTGAGTGTACACATGTGTGTGTACAACTGTGTGTACGTGTGTGTGAGTGTATGTACATGTGAGTATGTATGAGTGTACACGTATGTGTGACTGTATGTGTGTGTGATTGTACACATGAGTGTGTGAGCATGTACACATGTGAGTGTGTGTGCACGTGGAGCAGTCCAGAGGAACAGGCAGGGGCCTGGCTCCCCTCCCCTTGACAGACTTGTTGGATTTAATTCCTTGCAGGACTCTCCAGGGGGTGGAGGCCCTTGTCACTGGGCACCTTGAAAGGACATCCTGCCATTGTTCACAGGACTCAACTACAGACGGCCTTTCCAGACCTTGAAATAAGTACCCCCTGGCCTGGCTCAGGAGCCTGACAGGCCCCTCAGAGGATGGTGGGTGGACACAGCCCAAGGCTTCCCTTCCACACAGTGGGGGGTCAAGGAGTGAGAAAGGCGGAATTCCGCTGTGACAGGAAAGCTGACAGATGCAGCCTGGGTCGACGCTGGCCAAGTGAGTGGGGTCACTCCAAGACCAAGGACTCTCCACATCTTCCATGGTGGGACCTGGACCCCATACAGGTGGTGTCAATGAAAACACCACTCTAGCCCAGGGTGTTACTCCCTTCCTGGTCCTTTTACTTCGTGTGTTTGAGCTGCACGCCCCACCCCTTCCCCCATGACGTGTGAGACATGAAGACATGAACTTGCTTGATACTTAGTCCCCTTGACACACAGCTGGAACATGCGGCACATCCCCACGTGTCCAGAGACTGCAAGCAGTCATCCCCACAGCCACATTGACCTTTGCCCTGACGTAGACAGCGCCATCGACCTTCTCTCCATGGCCACCCCCTCCCTGGGAAGGACACTTGAGAAGCATGTGTGCACACACATGTTTCGTTTGGGTGAAACGTGCCGCTAAAACCCAAAGCACCACATAATTCAAGGCGTTTATTTGTGGGGCCCAAGGATAGACAGAACGGCTGTGGAGTGCCTTGGCTCAGGTTTCCAGTAAAAAAAAAATAAAGGTCTGGGAACTTGTTCACATAAATGGGAATATTTGTAGATGCTGAGGGAACCTCTTATTTTTCTGATTTAGAATTTCCTGACATGACTTGGTGTATGTGGGAAAATTCCCACTTTAAGACCACAGAAATCTGGTAGTCATAAAGCTGTGTGCAGAAGATCACAGCTCTCCACCCAGGCATCTCTTGCTTAAACTACAGAAAATTAAAGGCACAGAGAAAATCCTGAAGCAAGCCAGACTGGGCGTGGGGGAGCACCTTACCTATAGAGGAAGAAAGATAAAAATTACATCAGACGTCTCTTCAAAAACCATGTAAGCAAGAAGAGAGTTATTTAAAGAGTTGAAAGAAGAAAGATAAATCACCAACTCAGACTTCTGTACCTAGTAAAATTATCTTTCAAAAGTGGAGGAGGAAGAAAGACTTTCTCAGTCAAAAGACAAATAAAGATTGAGGAAATTTGTTTCAAGTGGACGTGCCTTGAAAGAATTGTACTTCTTAAGAGAGAAGGAAAATGATACACGTCAGAAATTCAGCACTACATACATAGAGGACAACTTCAAAAGGAGATACTGGATGGTTTGAATAAAAACACTCGTCTTCAGTGAAATCCAGGACTTCTCGAGCAAGAAACTGTAGCACGGAAGCAAAGAATTTGAGATAAAAAGGATCAAATGCTGGAGCCCTTGAACACACAAATGAAACCGGCCGTGAATGATCAAATGAGCCCGTTGGAATCCTTGGCTGAACCATGCCGAAGACCATCTATTTGCCTGACGTTGTTAGAGATCACCCCATCTATGGGTCAGAAGTTAATCTGAAGAGTCACGTTGATGATTTGACTTATCCTTTGAAAGGCCGGAAGGAAAGGAAAAAGAACTATGCAGAACTAGTGGGAGGAAAATAAAAATGAATGAAGAGCTTGCAGGACAAATGAAAAGGCCCCGAACTGAAGCATTTTGGCAGTGTGAAAATTCACAGCTTGAAAATGAGCTATAGAACTTTAGCTGAAGCTTCGAATACTGCCTAAATTACATCAAGGACATGTAATGCGACAGCAGAGAAAATGGCTGAGGAGGAAATATCCTGCTTGGAAATTAAGAAGACACTTCCCAGCATGTGCAGAAATGTGAATTACACACATCAGATTCGCAACCTCTTCAAGAAGATGGCCCAATACGTGGACAAAGAATGAGAAAGAACCACTTTCTTCTATCAAAAGGAGATTCTCTTCTATGAGAAAACAGTACAAGAAAACTGGATGGCAGTTCTTTGACTGAGAGAAAACTCAACAAGCTAAGAAAAAACAAAATGATCACAGCAGAAAATCCTGGCTAACGTTAAGTTCAAGTCTTATCTTTCTCAAGAGGTCTTTTTGTTCCTGCTGTTCCAAGCACAGACCACAGAGGCTCAGAAGTACCAGGGGGTCCCCGGAATCATCAGGTTCTCCAAGAAGGAGGAAGATGGTGCCATGAGGCTCAGGGATCTGGGGTCTCCCACAGATTTCACTCAGCTCTCACAGCAGGGGGCCCTGAACACCCACAACCACAGCAAGACATCCACCTGTGCTGGCTCTTTAAAGTGATTTTGATATATCTCTTTTTAGTTCAGTTGTTGTTATTTAATTGATGCTACCATTGCTCTTATTCAAGTAGACATAGCATTATAATTTGAAGATAGCATTTTTCAAATAAAGGTTCATTTTATATAACACTTATGAATACGTTATTTTTCATGTTGTTGAACTCTCCACAATGAGGTCAGATAAATCTTGTTTTGTTTTGTGATTTTGAGACAGTCTCTCTCTGTTGCCTAGGCTGGAGTGTAAGGTGCAATCTCGGCTTGCCGCAACCTCCGCTTTCTGGGTTCCAGTGATTCTCGGTCTTCAGCCTCCTGAGTAGCTGGGACTACAGGTGTGCACCACTACGCCTGACTTATTTTTGCATTCTTAGTAGAGATGGGGTTTTGCCATGTTGCCCAGGCTGGTATCAAACTCCTGACCTCAAGCAATCCACCCACATTGACCTCCCAAAGTGCTAGGATTACAGGCATGAGCCACCATGCCCAGCAAAATATTGTATTTTAATTTCAATGGAAGGTTCACTATGACTTAAACTGTCATTGAATAAATATGATTAGAACAAGGAAGACCATTTCTGTATGCTAGGGACTGCTATTAGACATTTGTTCAAGTAATTTCATATTTATCAGAATCCATTTTGATTGATTTTAAGAAGTTGAGGGGAAAAAACCCTAAACAACAATACCCCACTCGAACATCATAATGTTATTATTATATAGGCCCTAAATTCATAGATTGACTTAGGGGAGTTGATATTTTCCAACCACTTTTTTTCTTATTTTGTAATTTTTAAAGACCATCTGATCTTTGACAAACCTGACAAAAACAAGCAATGGGGAAACTATTCCCTGTTTAATAAATGGGGTTGGAAAACTGGCTAGCCATGTACAGAAACTGGACCCCTTCCCTACACCTTACACTAAAATTAACTCCAGATGGATTAAAGATTTAAACATAAGACCTAACACCATAAAAACCATAGAAGAAAACCTAGGCAATACCCTTTAGGACATAGGCATAGGCAAGGACTTCATGACTAAAACACCAAAAGCAATGGCAACAAAAGCCAAAATAGACAAATGGGATCTCATTAAACTTAAGAACTTCTGCACAGCAAAAGAAACAATCATTAGAGTGAATCGGCAACCAACAGAATGGGAAAAAAGTTTTTCAAGCTATCCATCTGACAAAGGGCTAAGATCCAGAATCTACAAAGAACTGAAACAAACTTACGAGGAAAAAAAAAAAACCATCAAAAAGTGGGTGAAGGATATGAACAGACATTTTTCAAAATAAGACATTCATGTGGCCAACAAACATATGATAAAATGCTCATCATCACTGGTCATTAGAGAAATGCAAATTAAAACCATATTGAGATACCATCTCACACCAGTTAGAATGGCAATCATTAAAAAATCTAGAGACAACAGATGCTGGAGAGGATGTGGAGAAATAGGAACACCTTTACACTGTTGGGGTGTGTGTGAATTGGTTCAAGCATTGTGGAAGACAGTGTGGCAATTCCTCAAGGATCTAGAAATAGAAATCCCATTTGACCCAGCAATCCCATTACTGGGTATATACCCAAAGGATTATAAATCATTCTGTTATAAGGACACATGCACATGTATGTTCATTGCGGCACTGTTTACAATAGCAAAGACTTGGAGCCAACCCATATGCCCATCAAGGATAGACTAGATAAAGCAAATGTGGCACATATACACCATGAAATGCTATGCAGCCATAAAAAAGGATGAGTTCATGTCCTTTGCAGGGATGTGGATGAACCTGGAAACCATCATTCTCAGCAAACTGTCATAAGAACAGAATACCAAACACCGCATGTTCTCACCCATAAGTGGGTGTTGAACAATAAGAACACATGGACACAGGGAAGAGAACATCACACACTGGGGTCTGTTGGAGGGTGAGGGTGCTAGGGGAGGGATAGCAGGGGATGGGCAGGTTGGGGAGGGATAACATTAGGAGAAATACCTAATGTAGGTGATGGGGGGATGGAGGCAGCAAACCACCATGGTATGTGTACACCTATGTAACAATCCTGCAAGATCTGCACATGTACCCCAGAACTTAGAGGATAATAAAAAAAAATAGATACTGTTTGTTGTTTAAACATTTCTAAATTTCATACAGTCAAAAGTTTTCCCTTGTATGTGGGGCTTAAAACCTAGATGACGTGTTGATGGGTGTAACAAACCACCATGGCACATGTATACCTATGTAACAAACCTGCACATTCTGCCCATGTATCCCAGAACTTATTAAGGTACTTTCAATTGTTATGTCCGTACTTGAGGAAAATATAAAAATAAAAAGAGCCACAATTAAAAACATGTTTTTAAATAAAGAAGTGAAGAAATAAAAAATGGAGTGCACACCCAGTTTGTATATACCGAAAAGAGATCTAAATTGAATACACACCAAAGGAGGGTTACTAAAGTATCGAACAGGATTTGAACAAGAACAAGTGCATCCCAAAGGTGCAGATGAAGAGATGTTGACGAAAGCGGTTTCCCGAGCAGTGGGTGGGGGCGAGGGACTGACGGGATGGTGGGGCTCCCAGGCACCAGCAATAGGGGGATGAGTGCCCTCCCCCACCTAGGCCCTAAGGAAGGAGGGAGGAAGTGGTGTCATCTAAGCCCAGTGAGGAGCTTTTAAGGGACAGGTAAAACTGGTCCCCACCCTCTCTGCTCTTGTCTTCCGGTTGACTGCTGGTGTACAGGCAGCCACCAGCCACAGGGCCTGAGCAATGCTGGCCAGAGGAGCTGGCCTTCTAGGCACAGAGCAGCCCCACAAGGCTGCAAAACAAATTTGGAGAATGACGGCTTTACTTGACTCTATTCTATTGAAACAGTGTGTGTTATTGCATTCATTCATTCCCATGTGTATATCTAGGAAATGTCTGTTGCACTTCTACTAGGCCTTACCACGGTTCCAGGCGCTTGGGATGCAGCAAAGGAAAAACAACCTGATGAAGCCTATGGACCCCCAGCATTTACAAAATTCCAGTGAGGGGCAAGGTCAGGTAACGAAAAGGAAACAGAAGGTGGTGATGGTGGAAAAGGAGGAGGAAGAGGAGGAGACGAAAAGATCACAAGGCTGGCTCCCTCCTACCTCTGCAGGGACCTTTGGCTGTGGTCTCTGCAGGGCCTGACCCACGACAGAACTTTGCTGGGAAGCAGCTTCAAAGCCCAGCATGCAGCCAGTCGGCTCTGATAACAAGGCTTCTTTCCTTAACAGAGGCTTCTCTTTTTCCTGCCACACACTGGAGTCCCAGCCTGATGCAGGGAGGTGATGCTCATGCTGTGTTCACACTGGCTGGCAGGAATGGCCAGGATGGAAGTATCATGCCTGCTTGATAATTGGAAGTCTTTTGTCTTTCTTGCTGTGTGTGATCACTCCCGTCTTGCAAGCGTCTCACTGTGCTGAACTACTCAGCCTCCTTGGCTGATTCAGCATAGCACCAAGGTTTAGTGTGTGAAATCTGGTACTACACATACTAGCTGTGTGCCCTTGACCAAGTTTCTTACCCTCTCTGTGCCTCAGTTTCTTATCTGTAAAATAGGAATGCTAATATGTGGTACATGCCGCATATGTTTGTTGTGAGGCCATGTGATCACACAGGTAAAGTGCTTACAACAGTGCCTGGCTCACAGCAGAACCTAGGTACATGCTTGCCAGAAGCAATTTTCCTCTTGATCACATGAAGCTCTGGTGTAGAGACATGTCTAGAGCTAGGCACCGTGGCTCATGCCTGTAATCCCAGCACTTCTGGAGGCCGAGGTGGGCGAATCACTTAAGGTCAGGAGTTCAAGACCAGCCTGGCTAACATGGTGAAACCCTGTCTCTACTAAAAATACAAAAATCATCCAGGTGTGGTGGCACATGCCTGTAATCCCAGCTACTCAGGAGGCTGAGGCAGGAGAATCACTTGAACCTGGGAGGTAGAGGTTGCAGTGAGCTGCGATTGTGCCACTGCACTCCAGCCTGGGCAACAGAGTGAGACTCCATCTCTAAAAAAAAAAAAGAAAAGCCATGCCTAAAAATCAAAGAGTGAGGCAGGTACATGGAGGTCCAGCCCAGCTCATGGGCAGGCAGGAAGCACAGCCAGGCTGGCACAGGCTGGCTAAGCAGAGTGTAATGAAAGGCAAAAGGTAGATGGGACACTCAGGGGCTCAGCAGGTCTGCAAGAGGTAATGACAGCTACTGGGAAGCTGGTGTGGGCTGGAGACTGGAATCCAGGTTCCCAGGCTACCATTATTCTCTGAACCATGGGAACCCCTTGACTAGCCCTTCCTCTGGTGCTCAAGGGTGGGGCAGGGCTGAGCTGCAGGTTAAATGCTCCTCCTCTTGGGCTAAGCTGAGCTGGGTGTCATGCCAGTCACCTATAGAGCTGGGTGTCATGCTGGTCACCTACAGAGCTGGGTGTCATTCTGGCCACCTATAGAGCTGGGTGTCGTGTTGGTCACCTATAGAGCTGGGTGTCATGCTGGTCACCTATAGAGAGAGGCACCACCAGCTCAGGTGGGATTTTCAATAAAGCCAAATCTCTAATGACCTTCGCAGAGGGGACCAGGAGGAGCGAGACTGAAACACCCCCAGGTTGGGCAGACACTTGGCAGTACCAGGAAGCCGGCTGATCCTATCTTCCAGGCTCTTGGGTATTCCTTTTCCTTTGTCCCCATGTGCCCAGAGCTTCCATGCCACAGGCCTCTGATTGATCATCCATTTGAGCCTGACTTCTCCCTCCTGGGCGTGTTTAAAAATAGCACTTTCCCCTGCTCCTTCCCCTCACAAGGCCCTATTCCTGGATACTCATCAGCGGGGCCTTGGGTGAAGCTAAAGTGATGGATTTGTACTTGAGTGGCTGACAGCTCACAGGAGCATGTGCTGGGAGTGTAGCACAGCCCAGGTCCATTGGGACAGAAGCAGCTGTGCTTGGGATCTTTCCAGATCTTGCCCTATGTATTCTTCATGTGTCTGTCTATTTATATATTTTAAAATATCCTTTGTAATAACATGGTAAAGGTAAGTGTTTTTGTGAGTTCTGTGAGCAGCTCTAGCAAATTAGTCAAACCCATGGAGAAGGAGGGTGGTCATGGAACCCCCATTTATAGCTGGTGGATCAGAAGCACAGGCAAAAGAACCTGGGGCTTGTGATGGCCCCAGAAGTGGAGGGCAGCCTTGAGGAACTGAGCTCTCACCCTGCAGGATCTTACGTTAGCTCCAGGTAGATGGCATTGAAATTGAACTAGAGGACACCCAGCTGGGGTCTGAGGCAGAATGGATTGCTTTCTTGGTGCGTGGGGGAAAAACCCACATGCATTTGATCACAGAAATCTTCTATGTTGATTGTTGTGGCATGAGAGCAGAGGAAAACCAGACTGAGTTTCCCCCAGTTTCTAACCTCAACTCCCCCTCTGTTAAGCATAGTGACCCAACACACATTTCTATAAACAAATAGATACAGAGACACAGTGACCCAACACACACATTTCAATAAATAGGTAGATGCTGGGAATAGTGAAGCAATATACACACTTCTTATGCACCTTATACACATATTCATCATGCCCTGGCCTGCTTGGGTTGCTATAACAAGATACCCAGATAGTTGGAGTGGCTTATTAATATGGCTTCACTCTGTGTTCCCACCCAAATCTCATCTTGAATTGTAATCCCCACGTGTCAAGGGAGGGACTTGGCGGGAGGTGATTGGATCAGGGGGGCAGTTTCCCCCATGCCGTTCTTGTGACGATGAGTGAGTTCTCACAAGATCTGATGGTTTGTAAGTGTTTGGCAGCTCCTCCTTTACTCTCTATTCCTGCCACCTTGTGAAAAAGGTACTTGCTTCTCCTTCACCTTCCACCATGATTGTAAGTGCCCTGAGGCCTCCCCAGCTGTGCAGAACTATGAGTTAATTAAACCTCCTTTCTTTATAAATTACCCAGTCTCAGGTATTCTTTATAGCAGTGTGAAAACGGAATAACACTTATAAATAACAGAATTTATTTCTCATGGTTTTGGAGACTGAGAAGTCCAAGATCAAGGTGCCAACAGATTCTGTGTCTGGTGAGGGCCTGCTTCCTGGTTCATAGATGGTGCTTTCTAGTTGTGTCCTCACGTGGTAGAAGGGAAAAACTCTGTTCTCTTTTGTCCTTTATAAGGGCACTATTCCCATTCATGAGGGCCCCACCCTCATGACCTAATTACCTCCCAAAGGTTCTACTTGTTAATTCCTTCACACTGGGGATCAGGCTTAGGCTTCACCACACAAATTTTGGGGGCAACAAACATTCAGACCATAGCATATTATAAATGTACAATTCAATGAATTGCCATAAAATGGATACACTCATGTAACCGCAACTCAGGTCAAGAAGTGGAACCTTATCATTATCTTCAGCCTTCGTCCTCACCTCCACTCTGTGATTTCTATGCCTTCCTTCTCCCACGACTTCTAACACCACAGATTAGTGTCTGAACATAAGGTATTTGTCTTGTTTTGAGCCTGCCATCCTTCCCTTTATGTCCTGTCTTAGAGCAGTGATTCATTCAGTTACTTAAGTATTTCATATATGAATATATCACAATTTGTTTATTCATTCACTTGCTAATGGATATTTGAGTTGTTTCATCTTTGAGCTTTCACTAGTAATACAGCTATGAACATTCTCGCTCATGTCTTTCAGTAGACCTATATACAGGTGTGACTTTAGTAGATACTACCAAACAGTTTTCCAAAGGGGTGTACAGTTTTTCCCTTCTAGCGGCAGATGAGAGTTCCAGTTGCTCCATATCTCTGAATAAATGATATTGTCAGTCTTTTTAACTTTAGCTTTTCTGATGGGTAAGGATGGTTTTTCTTATGGTTTTAATTTACATTTGTCTGCTGAATAACGGGGCTTGACACCTTCTTGTTTGTTTTTACTGTTCATCAGGGTAGCCTCTTTTATGAAGTGCCTGATCCATTTTCTTACCCATCATTTTTCTTTGGATTGTCTTTTTGCTTTAGTTTAATTTGAAGGGTTCTTTATATAAGTCCTTCCTTATGTCTTATCCCACCCTGTGGTTTTCCACTCTCTCTCTTTTGTCTCACTATAATCCCCAGGCTGGTTTTGAACTCCTGAGCTCAAGCAATCCTCTCACCTCAGCCTCTTTTCCACTCTCTTAATAGTGTTTATTTATGAATAGAAACTTACTTTGTGAAATCCAGTAAATCAGTATTTTTCACTGTGGTTGTTGTTTTAGGTGTCTTGTTTAAGAAAATTTTGCTTATTCCTTGCTCAAGAAGACATTTCCCTGTTGTATTTCTAGGATTGTTATTGTTTTGGTGCTCACATTTAGGTCTATAATTGACATGGAATTGATTTCTGTGTATGATGTGAGGTAACTGGTAAGAGAAATATTTTTCCTTAGGAATAGCCAGTTGATTCGGAATCATTCGTGGAAAAGCTCCCATTTCTTCACTGTTCTGAGGAGTGGCTATTTGGTTATAAATAAAAACAAATGTTTATATAGATATGTGATTCTGTTCCTGGATGTTCCACCGTTCAATTTGTCTCTGTGCCAGTAACATGCTACCTTAATTACTGTAGCTTAATAATAAATCTCGATTGACAGTACGGTAAGTTCCAAGAGTAAGTCTTTGTTTTTGTTCTTCAAGGTCGCCTTGACTATTCTTAAACTTCTGAACTTCTGTACACATTTTATAATCAGCTTATCAATTTTCACAAATATCTACCTAGATTTCTATTTTTGGTTCCATTTAATCTACACTTTAATTGCATTAATACATTTGGGGAGAATGGGTATCTTTACACTATTGAATCTTCCGATCTACAACATAATATATACCTTCATTTACTTAGATCTTCTTAATAATATTTTGTGTTTTTCTATGTGGAGGTCTTATATATCTTTTGTTATATTTATTCCTGTGTATTTAATAGATTTGATTCTATCATCAATGGTATAGTTTAAAACATTTATTTTCTAATTATTTATTACTAGTACATAAGTACAATGGAAGATTCATTTTTTAAATAGTAATCTGGTATTCAGTAAAATCTAAATTTATTTCCAAAAATATTCTGGGAATCTGGATGAGTTTCCTAGACTGCTACAACAAAGTGTCACAAACTTGGTGGCTTAACAACATAAATGTATTCTCTTGCAGCTGTAGAGGTCGAAAGCCACAAAGCCCAGTGTTGGCAGAGCCACACTCCCTCTGAGGTCTCTGGGAAACATCCTTCCTTGCCTCTTCCAGCTTCTGGTGGCCTCAAGAGTTCCTTGGCTGTGGCAGCCTCACTCCTATCTCTGCCTGTTTTCACATGGCTGCTTCTATGCACCTCTGCGTCTCAAACGTCCCTCTCCTTTCTCTTACAAGGATACTCACCAGTGAGTTTAGGCCCATCCTACATCCAGGATGATCTCATTTGAGATCCACAACTTGCTTACCCCAGCAAATACTATTTCCAAACAAGGCCACATTCACAGCTACTGGTGGTTAGAGCTTGGGTGTATCTTTTTGAGAGATACAATTCAACACACAATAGCATTCAAGTCCATATATATATATATATATATATATGCTCCATTCTTCACCCAAGTGACTACATAGAAAAACATAAAATATTATTAAGAAGATCTAAATAAATGAAGGTATATGTTACATTGCAGATTGGAAGATTCAATAGTGTAAAGATACCCATTCTCCCCAAATGAATTAATGCAATTAACGTGTAGATTAAATGCAACCAAAAATCAAAATCTAAGTAGATATTTGTGAAAATTGATAAGCTGATTATAAAATGTGTACAGAAGTTCAGAAGTTTAAGAATAGTCAAGACGACCTTGAAGAACAAAAACAAAGACTTACTCTTGGAACTTACCCTACTGTCAATACTCTTCCATACCTTGCTTTTGTTCACTTAGCAATGTGCCTCCAAGATTGTTCTATATTATCCTGTCAGGAGTCCTGCATTCTCTCAAAGGCTGCACAGTATTGCACGAGGCAGGGAGGGGGATATCACATTTTAGGGGACCCCTCCTCTATTGCTGGAGATTTGGGAGACAGCAGAGCCTGAGAGCCTAACCAGCCATATTCAGGCCAGTGGCCTTTCCTGGGCAGGTGCTTTAGTGTTTGTCCCCAGGCTCATCCTCTGTAAAGCGGATGGTTGGGGAAATGATCACAGGCTGCCTTCCGGCTGCCAGGCATTTGGGTCTATTCCTCCCAAATGACTCTTCCTGTACATTTTAAATGAGGGTCTAGAGGAGAGGAGAGGGCGGCCCTGACCTACCCTGCTCCCTGACAGGGGCACAGATTGTTGGTGGTTTGCATGTGTGGGAGGGAAGTGTGGGAAGAGGCAAAGGATCTTGATTCATTTGATGAAAGCCAGAGAAGAGGGCCGAGAAAGCTTCCTGAATGAGGTCCAGATGGCTGAACGCTCAGACACCAACCGCCATGTCCAAACCAAGGGCTTAGGGTGTTAGATGGAGCAAGTGTCCAGATGTCCGCTGCCTGCAGCACTGCCTCCTCTGAGAAGCAAAGCAGCACTGTCTCCAGCCTTCATAAGGTCTGTTTTGCTTTTCAACTTCTTGTCTTTGCTTTCATAATCCTCTTGGCGACCTCCATGACTTACTAAGGTTTCTAAAATAAAAACCAGATGCTTGATGCCTTAGGCCTGTGAAGGCTTTTCTAAAACTCCTTCTGAGCTGCTGAAGTTTCAGGCTGCTAGTGACTTGGAGGTGCTCAAAAACTCTGCTGCAAAAAGCAAGTGTCATAATATTATTCTCTAGCTTGAGTTAATTATAGTAATTTTTCTCTATTTGAGGCAGCTAGAAAATCCTCTGTGGCATGCAAGGATCCAGGTTGCTGGGATTGGGTGCATCTTGGATTTATTGTCTTCCCACTAGCTTTGGTTTTCTCAGCCTCCAGGGAGAGGCTGCTGTCTTTATGCCTTTAGGTTACCTTGGGCTAGGTCTGTGGAGAAGCCTGTCATCTCACTGTGAACCACTCTGACCTCACCTACTGGCATAGCTAGCAAATTCCGGAGCTTTGATAGGGGACTGATCAACACAGGATGCAGCAGCATATGTCCAAAGTGTCTTCCCTAGCTTGTCCTTCTCACCTGGAAATTGTTCATTTTTATTTGTAAGAGCAAAGTTTTCAGATCTCAAAACCATCAGCCAAGGCGTGGGTGGTACACGTGGCAGACAGCCTGGGGTCAGGAGATTTATTTACCTTCTGGCCTGGGCTCAGCATGAAAGTTCTTGGTCTTAGGCTCCACCAATACAGACATTGACTTTGAGAGCCTCAGTTTACCCATATAATTATTCAACCACATACTGGGGAATCAGGAACAGCCCAAGCTCTCAAAAGGCTTACAGACTAGGACAGGAGACAAACACTCACACAAGGGTTCAAAGGCATTTTAGGCACTTTAACAGAAGTACATAGGGGTGGCCGGGTGCAGTGGCTCACACCTGTAATCCCAGCACTTTGGGAGGCCGACGCACGTGGATCATGAGGTCAGGAGTTCAAGACCAGCCCAGCCAAGATGCTAAAAGCCCATCTCTACTAAAAATACAAAAATTAGCCGGGTGTGGTGGTGGACTCCTGTAATCCCAGCTACTCAGGAGGTTGAGGCAGGGAATTGCTTGAACCTGGGAGATGGAGGTTGCAGTGAGTGTCACTGCACTCTAGCCTGGGTGGCAGAGCAAGACTCCATCTCAAAAAAAAAAAAAAAAAAAAAAAAAAGAAGTACGTAGGGGTGACCATGAAAGCAGTGGAGGAAAACTCAATTCTCCCTAGCTGGGGAGACATAAAAGACAGGGATGTAATGATGTTGAAAGGCAAGCGGGCAATCACCCAGTAATAGGAGGGAAGGGCATTCCTGGAAGGGACAGATGAGCAAAGACACAGAACTGTGAAGAGCCTGGCAGGCCTGGGAAGCTACAGGAAGCTTAGCATGGCTGGAGCAAGCAGCACAACAGGCAATGTGGGAAGGGAGGCAGGGCTGGGCCAGGGGGCTGGGACTCTAATCTTAGGGCAGAGGCTGCCGATCGGGGCGATTTTGCCCAGTTATGTCTTTGCCCATCGCTCCCAGGAAGTTGGGGATGCTACTGGCATCTATTAGGTGAAGGCCAGGGATTCTGCTAAGCATTCTAAATGCGCAGAACAATCCCTAAAACAAAGAATTATCCAGTCCCATATATCAGTTGTGCCGAGGTTGAGAACCTTACTGTATTAGCCTGTTCTCATGCTGCTAATAAAGACATACCCGAGACTGTGTAATTTATAAAGGAAAGAGATTTAATGGACTCATAGTTACCCATGGCTGGGAGGCCTCACAATGATGGCAGAAGATGAAGGAACAGCTAAGGGGCTTCTTCCATGGCGGTGGGCAAGAGAGCTTTTGCAAGGGAACTCTCATTTATAAAACCATCAAATCTCGTGAAACTTATTCACTGCTTAGATAAGAGTGTGGGCACGATTCAATTATCTCCACCTGGTCCTGCACTCGACACATGGGGATTATTAAAAATTTAAGGTGAGATTTGGGTGGGGACATGGCCAAAGCATATCACTTACTCTCAGAATAATGGGGACTGTTGAGGGGGGTTTAAGCTGGGGAGTGGCGCTCCCAGCTTCTTTCTTAGGAATATGACTGTAGTAACACCACAGCACATGATCGGAGGGAAAACCCTGCCGGAATGAAGATTGTTTCGGGCAGTTGTCATGCCTCAAGGTAGGAGTTGCCCAACTGTGACCCGTGGTCCAAATCTGGCTTATCATCTGTTTTTGTAGGTCTACAAGCTAAGAGTGCATTTTACATTTTTTAGTGGTTGAACAAAATCAAAAGAAGAATAATGTGTCACGATATGTAAAAATTATGTAAAAGTCAACTTTCAGTGTCCATACACAGTTTTATTGGAACCCAGCCACCTTTATTTATTTATACATCATTTAGAGCTGTTTCGCATTACAACGATAGAACTGGGTAGTTTCAACAGAGACCGTATGGCCTGTAAAGCCTAAAATATTTACTACTTGGCCCTTTATAGAGAAAGTTGGTCAGCCCCTGCCTTAAACCAAGGCAACAGAGTTGAAGATGACAGAAAGATACAGGTCCAGGAGTGACGGAAGAAGAGTAGCATTAATGGACTTGGCCGCTGATTCATTACGGTGTGAGGAAAGGAGATCATTTTCTAGCTTGGGAGCTTTGGTAAGAGAGAAAAAAGAGCCAGGTTTTATTTAAAGACAGGTTGGCGAGATGAAGTGGCTCATGCCTGTAGTCCCAGCACTTCGAGAGGCTGAGGCAAGTAGATCACTTGAGACCAAACTCATTTGGGACCTGCCCGAGCAACATGGAGAGACCCGGTCTTTACAAAAAAATACAAAAATTAGCTGGATGTGGTGGCATGTGCTTGTAGTCCCAGATAGTTGGGAGGCTGAGGCAGGAGGATCACTTGAGTGCAGGAGGTTGAGGCTGCAGTGAGTGAGTTGTGATCGTGTCATTGCACTTCTGCCCAGGTGGCAGAGCAAGACTCTGTCTCAAAAAATACAGGCCAGGCACTGTGGCTGACGCCTGTAGTCCCAGCACTTTGGGAGGCTGAGGTGAGTGGACTGCTTGAGCTCAGGAGTTCGAGACCAGCCTAGTCAACACGGTGAAACCCCGGCCCTACTAAAATATAAAAAATTAGCTGGGCGTGGCAGTGTGCACCTATAGTCCCAGCTATTCAGGAGGCTGAGGCAGGAGAGTTGTTTTGAACTGGGGAAGCAGAGGTTGCAGTGAGCTGAGATGGCCCCACTACACTCTAGCCTGGGCAACACAGTGAGACTCCATCTCAAAACAAAAACAAACAAACAAACAAAAACAATAAAATACAATAAAGACTTAGGTTTTGGACATGCTGGGTTTGAAGTAACTGGGAGATGATGAGGTCAACCTATGAAAGGAAAACCAAAGCTAATGGGAAGACAATAAATGCAAGATATACCAGATCCCAGCAGCCTGGATCCTTGCATGCCACGGAGGATTTTCTAGCTGCCTCAAATAGGAAAAATTTGTATAATTAACCCAGGCTAGAGAATAATATTATGACACTTGCTTTTTGCAGCAGAGTTTTAGAGCATCTCCAAGTCAACAGCAGGCTGAGACTTCGGCGGCTCAGAAGGAGTTTTAGAAAAGCATTCACAGGCTTAACCCACACCTGGGACTGGGGCTTCGGGAAGACGTACAGGTTGGAAATGAATATTAACAAATCTTCAGTCTGTGGGGTTTAGATGAAGCCAAGACAGCAGGTGACATGGCCTAAGGCAATGGGTTTTCCTTATGCAGGTAACAGCACCCTGGGGGAATCTTTTGAAAGCTTTGGCTTTTTCCTGAGAACAATAACACACTCAAAAATCTTCATATGGTTTCTGGTTCTAGAATCGCTGGTTTCATGGAGTCCCGGACTCAAGATTAAGAACTTCAGGCGTTGGATGAATTTATGAGTCAGAGGAAGGCCAAGCACAGGCAGATAGGCACATCCACATGCAAGGCGTGGGCAGAGGGAGGGAGCCCATGTAGGAGACCGAGAGGGGCGGGATGGAAAGAGAGGAAGAGAACAGACGTGCTCTAAAAACCAAGCAAAGAAAAGCATGTGCCAAGAATGGATGGAAGGATTAGTGGTGTTCCGGCTGCAGAGAAGTTAAGCCACAAGGGCTGATGAGAGTCTACTGGGGATTTAAGGGTGGTGGTCATGGGTAAGCTTTGCCTGAACCTCTCTGAGGAAGCAGGAGGTGGTGACAGGGTAGAGCTAACAACTGAGTGGGAAGTGAGGTGGAAGAGACATGAGTGCAGGCTCTTCTTTCACGGTCTGGGTGTGAGAAAAGTGGAAACGCTCCAGCAGGAGTAGTGGAAGGGGTTCAAGGAGCTGAGGGATGGACTGTTAGAGTATACAGCTTGTATTGTCTTAATCCCAGAAATACTTGAGTTGTATCATATTTTATTAATTACCAGTCCATTTTCATGCTGCTGATAAAGACATACTGAGACTGGGCAACTTGTGAAAGAAAAAGGTTTAACTGGACTCACAGTTCCACGTGGCTGGGGAGGTCTCACAATCATGGCAGAAAGCAAGGAGGAGCAAGTCCTGTCTTACATGGATGACAGCAGGCAAAAAGAGAGAGCTGTGCAGGGCAACACCCAACACCTGTTTTTAAAACCATCGGATCTCATGAGAGTCATTCACTACTTTGACAGCAGTGCAGAAAAGACCCACCCCCATAATTCAATCACCTCCCACCAGGTTCCTCTGTGACATGTGGGAATTATGGGAGCTACAATTCAAGATGAGATTTGGGAGGGGACACAGCCAAACCTTATCACCAGCAGACAAGGAAAGGTGGAAAAGACAGAAGAGAAGGCTGGGCATGGTGGCTCACACCTGTAATCCCAGCACTTTGGGAGGCTGAGGTGAACGGATCATGAAGTCGGGAGTTCAAGACCAGCCTGACCAACATGGTGAAGCCCTGTCTCTACTAAAAATGCAGAAATTAGTCAGATGCGGTGGCGGGCATCTGTAATCCCCGGTACTTGGGAAGCTGAGGCAGGAGAATCGCTTGAACCCCAGAGGTGGAGGTTGCAGTAAGCTGAGATCATGCTACTGCACTCCAGCCTGGGTGAGAGAACAAGACTCCATCTCAAAAAAAAAAGAGAGAGAGACAGAGAGAGCAGAGAGAACTGAGGAACAAAATTTTGGCTCTAAGGAGGATGGTGTAGGCAGGTGCTGGGGTGGGGGCAGTGGGGAGGTCAAGAGGTTTCACTGCTGTCCCCCAACCCCGGTTCCCACATTCTCCTTTCTGCATCTGGCAGCACCCCACCTGCCCTCCATAGCCAGAGTGACTTCAGCTGAATGTCTGTGGTCTCTTCTAGTCCTTCCTGCCAATTTGGGATAGACACTGATCTGGCTGGAAAGGGTTTTTGAACTTGCATCCAAAATACATAGCCTAATTTGAATCTGACCAGAGAAGTCTGGCTCCGAAGCAATATTTGAACTCAAATTTATTACTGCTATTAGCTCCTTCTAAGGGAATGATAAGTAGATGTTGATATTTTAATGACAGTTATGTCATTGACTGGCATACATAAAAGTAGTCATTTTAAGATGTTTCAACAGGTCAATCATACACTGTGTCAAATGAGAAGTGCAAATTAGCAGTAAAATGTATAAGCAACTGTCCTTTTATGGGTATGGCCAAATTTGAGAAATCCAATAAAGGGAATATAAATTACTGTGACTGACATATTGGTAGTCCATCAGTCTGCATATCCAGAGAATCTTCTAACATATTCTTGTAAATGTTGAGTGTGGGAGAATGTTCTTCTGGTGATTCCCAATGAACCACACCTCCCAGTACTCACTGCCTTTAAATTTGGCCTGGCCTGCCTTAAATTTGAGCCTGATTTAATGAGTCAAGTGTGGTAGAAGTGATCCTGGGCCAATTCTAGATTTACATCTTTTTTTTTTTTTTCACTTTCTTTTTTAGAGACAAGATCTTGCTCTGTTGTCCAGGCTGGAGTGCAGTGGCATGATGAGGGCTCACTGCAGCCTCCCCTTCCTGGGCTCAAGTGATCCTCTCACCTTAGCCCATCGAGTACTATAGGCTGAGGCCACCACCACCCCCACACCCCTGCCGGCTAACTTTTGTGGTTTTTTGTAAAGATGGGATTTTGCCATGTTGCTTATGCTGGTCTTGAACTCCTGGGCTCAAGCGATACTCCCTCCACAGACTCCCAAAGTGCAGGGATTATAGATATGAGCCACTCTGCCCAGCCCAACGTCTTTCAAAGGCCCAATAGCATCTGCTTTTGTCCTCTGGGGGAAGCTAGCTGCCATAAAGTTCAGCTACCCTGAGATGTCATGCCAGGAGGAAGCCCACACTAACCATGTGAAGAGGCCACAGCGGAAGAAGAAAAGAACTACACGCTTCTCACTGTGCAACAGTGACAGCTGAGGTCCCAGCTGGTTACCTGGGTTGAGCCATTCCAGCCAGCCCTAGCTGGTCAAACTACCAGCGTGAAGCAAGACAAGCTCTCCCCACTGAACTCTTCCCAGATTGCAACATCTGAAGCAAATAATAAAATGATGACTGACTTAAGCCATTTAATTTTGAGTCTATTGTTAGAGTGTGTTTTGCAGCAATAAGTATGAGTATATTGTTTGAGTATGAATATAGGTATGAGCATTAGGTATGAGTACATTGAGTATGAGTATGGGTATTATAAGTATTAGATATGAATATTATGTTTAGGTATGAGTATTACGTTTGAGTATATTGTTTCGTAGCAATAGGTAACAGAAACATGATGCTTTATGGCACATTTTGTCTTTTTGTTTGTTAAGATGGGGGTCTCACTATGTTGCCCAGGCTGGTCTTGAACTCCTGGCCTCAGGCAATCCTCCTGCCTCAGCTTCCTGAGTAGCTAAAACTATAGGTATGAGCCCAGCATTTGGTACATTTGAAATATGCAGAACGGGAGACAGTCGTGCACATGAAATGTTTGGAAAGGATTAGTCCATGGAGCTGGATCAGTTGGTTAGCCTTGAGTGGGGAAGGGAGGGATAAACTTAGATCTTTCATTTCTATCTAGATGAAAATTAATTCCAAATAATATTTGTACAACACTTCCATAAAATGCTGTAAGACATGTTAGCAAGAGTGTATTTTCATCAGCTTTTAGTTTACTTTGCTGAGGATTTAGAAGTGGAAACAGAGTGGGGGAATAAATAACGTATGTTCGTTGCATAAAAATTCAAAAGTCGGCCGGGCGCGGTGGCTCAAGCCTGTAATCCCAGCACTTTGGGAGGCCGAGGCGGGTGGATCACGAGGTCAAGAGATCAAGACCATCCTGGTCAACATGG
>NW_016107356.1:2343558-2397202 GCF_001604975.1 Cebus imitator
AAAAAAAAAAAAAAAATTCAAAAGTCCAGATGAGCAAGAGAGGAGAAAAATAAAAATCATCCACAATCTCATCACATAGAGATAACCACTGTTAGCGTTTTTGTTTATATCCTTTCATGGTTTTTCCATATATTAATAATAATTGTAAAAAGGGCTCATATTGTACAACTGTTGTAACCTGTTCTGTTTTACTTGACACCCTATCACAAACATCATTGCATGTCCATCAATATGCATGTGTCATGAATGTTAATATCACATCAAATAGATGGTTCCATTAATTTGTTCAACAAATTCCTTACTGCTGGACATTGAGGCTGGTTCCAATTTTTCAACTCCACGGTGAATGCTTCAGTGAACATCCTTGTAGCTAAATCTTCATGTACATACAGAATTGTCTCTTTAGAATAAATTCCACAAAGTGGTATTGCTTAGTAAATAAGTTTGCATACAGTGAAGTCTTTTCAATATGAAATCTCAAATTACGCTCAACAGTGATCAGCCTCCTTGGTAATATAAGAGAATCACTTTCTCCCTCTTAGCTTTTTCAAGTGAATTCCCAGCTGGTGGGCATTTGGGCCTTACATGGTCTTATATGTAGGTAATATTACTTTTTGTTTTGTTTTGTTTTTCAAAGAAGGCATTACTGTTTGAAAATTGTTATGAGTGTTTAGCTAAGGTACGCATGTTTCAACTCCAAATAACCAAATGCCAAGTCAGAGTGGTTGTGGGTGCAGGGCGTGCATCTAGTAAGCATTTTAGGTTTTGAGGTCCAAGAGGTACACCTGAGAATATTATGTAGGTGTTCATATAAGAATGCAAAAATGTAAAGCACCTAGATGCCTCACAGTTACTTCAAACCAAACATGCCCCAAACCTAAGTCTTTATTTTATTGGGACTTACCTTCTTAGCTCCTAACTGTACAAAAATTGGGGTTCTCCCCACCAGCCATAGCTTGCTGACTGCTGCTATAAATGATTGCTCTTCACATTTGAGGCACTTCATTGGATAATTTTCAGAAGTCAGGATAGTGAGTCCACGTTCAGTAACGCTGTGGGTACCACTTTCCACAGAAGTCCCCTGTGAAAAACTTTACTGGAATCCTAGGTTGCATCATTTTGTGAACTTCATTTTGTATGATCTATTAAAGAATATTCCAACCATGGCACAGGTATTTGGGGTGGTGGTGTGCAGGAAGAGTCATGCAAATATTCACAGCTATGCCACATCCAGCTCACAGGGACCCTGTGCTTGTCAGCTCGCTATTAGGAGATAGGGGCTCATGTAATACTTTGTATATTTCATAATATAAAAATTGTTTTTTTCTTATTGAAGAAGTACTGCATACTTGTAAAAAGTACAAAGAGTGTTAACACACTCACCCTGTTGAGAGAACCTCTATTAATATTTTGGTTAATTTCCCTGTAAGTGTCTGTGTGATAGAAAGAGAGATATAGAGAGAGACACGGAGAGAAAGAGAGAGACTCCAAAACAGACATCATGTTTGTATATAGTGTGGCATCAGTTTATTCACTTAGCATTAGTTAAGAATGTCATTGGCTTATGATATCCCATCATAAGGAAATAGCCTTTTCAAGTGAATTCCCAGCTGATGAGCATTTGGACATTTACTAGTCTTCCAGTGTTATAAACAATGCTACAGGGAATATCTTTAAATGCAAGTCTTCATCCATGTTTTTATATCTTTTATTATTTCCTTTGAATAGATTCCAAAAGTGGGGGTTGCAGCTCAAAGAGTAGGAGTGTACCTAATATCTTTCATACATATTTCTACTTTACTTTGTTTTCCCAGAAAGGCAGTGTACTAGTGTGTAATTTACTAGTGTAATTTATAGCAGTGTACTAGTATGATCATAAGCACATCCTTAGGATAATATAATTTTCAAAATATTTGCTAGTTTTGATTGGTCGAGTGATATTTTATTGTTGGCTTAAATAATATTGACTTAATCTCTAGCTTTTTAAAAACTATTTTCTTATGTGTTTTATTTATTTGTATTTCTTTTGTGAAATATGTAATCAGATTCTTTTTCCATTTTGCTGTTTTCCTCCCATTTCCTTATTGTTTTGTAAGAATTCTGTAAATATTAATAACAACCATATTGCATATGGACCTACTGCATATGGCATAAACAATGTTGCAAACATTTTGTAATTTGCCTTTTAATTTAGCTTTGAATGTCTTTCTGGCATGGAGAAGTTTTGTATTTTTATGTACCCAAAGCTAACAAGCTTTTTCTTTTTGACTCCTTTTCTTGCTTTTATGTTTGGGAAGTTCATCTGTGGGATCACCCCCTAACCCATAGCACCTTTGAAGTTTCTTTTTTAATGGCTTCATGTTTTACATTTAATTCTTTAAGCCATCTGGAATTAATTCGAGTCTAGGTTGAAGTGAAGGATCTAGCTTTATCCCTCAGCCCCCCAAAGCTAACCATCTGATCTGACTCTATTGGCTAATCCTTTCCAAACTCCTAATGTGCATGACCTTCTCCCACTCTGCGCTATTGGACTGGGGGAGGGGGAAGGAGAGAGACAGAGGAGGAGGGGTAGAAAGGGGAGAGATTCTTTAGCCACACACCAAATCACACAGCTGTAGGTGCTGCAGAGACTTTTGTCCCTATGTGATCACCACATGTGATCCCTAACAATGCACTGAAAATCTCACGGACACTGCTGATCCTAGAACTTCGATGCTTAGTGGAGCATCAAGCAATTGACCAAGGCCATTTCTGACCCCAACCCCAAGTCCTCTGACACAACTCATATTTAAGCTGAATTATCAAGCCAGTTTGGGGGGAGGTGGCAATTGTCTTTGTCTCTCAGGCACTCACATAAAGTCCAGAGTGCTTTGTTGAAGAATGGCACTGGACCTTCTATGCGATGATGTCCCCATCAGCCACCTCTTCCGTATGTGTGTAAACAGATCCCTTTACTAAGGAATTTTCAGAGACATGTCTTATCATCTGTCTCCAAGAGACCAGAGTCTTGGCCACTGCCCTGGCTGGCTATGAGCTTTCCTTGCTGGTTTCCACTTTGCCATGTTATTCATTTAAATATTTACTGTGTGGATGATGTGGGATCTCAACCATGACACACAGCCCCTCTCTGCCCTCCAGGAATTCAGTCTAAAATTGCTCGTGGCCAATAGACATTTTACTCATACCCTATTCAAGAGGCAAGGAACGGCAGGGGCTGCCTGCTTGGGACTGCAACGCGGGACCCACCTGCTAAACCTAGGAACATAGACTCAACCAGCATTTCCTGAGTACCTATGACGCACCTGGGCATGAGGCATTGGGAACAAATGAGGGTATACACTTTATACATATGTTTATTTATAAATATCATTACAATTATACTTGTTCCTATTTTGTGCATAGATAAACAGAATTGTGTATAAAGTCCTCCTGGGCTAGGTTTCTAATGGTATTGCCAAGTTAAGTAGGTACCTGCTCAAAATCACCCCAAGAAACAGTAGCCCTGGGAATCAGGCCTAAAGCTCCCAGGCTCAGGGTCCTTCTTCATAATGGATCAGTTGTATCTGGCCCATCATCATTCTCCCTTTCATCCCACCCTCTAATGCATCCATCATCATGCACCAGGCGTCAGCCTTTGCTTGCCCTAATTCTAAAGACCTCATTCAGATGTCTTCTCTCTCCTTTCAGTTATTTTGCTGCATCCTCACATCCACCAGCATGACTGCCCATCCTCAAAGATCGCCTTCTCCCTATACATTTACATTTACCTTTGTGCAATGATGATATTTGCATAAGATGCTTTTTGCTCTCAGCCAAGAAGGGTGCAGCCACGTTACACATATAATCGGGTGTGGTAGTTCTTTACCTTAAGCATTGATGGGTGTATATTGATAGCACACCAGGACAGAGAGGTTACATATGCAAAGATTTGCACATTAGAAGTAATATAAGCTTTCAGGGATGTTGCTTTTATTTCTTCCCTATACACCCCAGGCTTCATTATTATTGACTTTCTGAGTGAAGTATTATTATTATTTCCTAAAGAAAGACCCTCATCTTCTGCAGTCTTCCTGGAAGAATATTCAAGAAAAGTCCAGCTGTATCTATTGCCTGGAGGTATGAAATGTGAAAGGTGCTTTGCAGTGTGTTCCTGATGTCTCTAAAGTGTGGACAGAGGGAAACAGACATAAGATATTTTTTAAAGCAGTTTCTTTTCTGTGCGCCCAGATCCCACTGGTTCAAGGAATGTCAATTTGCCTGCCTCCCTGCTCCTCTTCCTCCCCTGACACGACCATGTGAGCTCAGCCTTGCGCACCCAAGCAAAAGGAATAACAACAACGACACTGTGACGTCAGCATCGTCTGCTTCCTTCCTTGGTGCTGGCCACCATGCTTGCTGCTGTATATGAATCATCTCATCTACCTTCACGACAGCCAAGGCAGGAGCTCCTTTTGTCAGAACCCATTTTACGGAGGGGCAACTGAGGATCAGAGAATTAAGAAACGCACCCGAAGTCACATAGCTAGAAAGTGGCAGAGCTGGGGTTTGAACTCTGAGTTTTTGGCTCCAGAGTCATCACTCCTAGCTATTGGAGCTATTCTGCTTCTGACACTGATGCTTAAATTACGGGGTTGTTAGGAGGGTCTAGTGGCATGTCTGACACCTGCTAAGTGCCTCCAAATGAAATGCCAGTAGTTACTATTGCTAGAATTTGTGACTTGCTTGTGAAACAGCTGTCCTTGGCCAGGAGTGGTGGCTCAGGCTTATAATCCCAGCACTTTGGGAGGCTGAGGCAGGTGGATCACTTGAGGCCAGGAGTTTTAGAACACCCTGGCCAACATGTCAAAACCTTGTCTCTACTAAAAATACAGAAATGAGCTGGGTATAGTGGCGGGTGCTGGTAATTCCAGCTACTCGAGAGGCTGAGACATGAGAATTGCTTGAACTCAGGAGGCAGAGGTTGCAGTCAGCCGAGATCGTTCTGCTACACTCCAGCCTGGGTGACGAAGTACGACTCTGTCTCTTAAAAACAAACAAACAGAAACAAAACAGAAAAGCAAAACAACCCCAGCTGTCCCTGGGCTATGTCCTGATGGGGTCCTGACCCCTCTCTGTTACCTCCTTCTAGCAGTTGCAGCCACTTGATGTCCACACGGGGGGCAGTCCCCATTTTCACAAGCGATGCTGAGCTGAGGGCAAGGGATAATTGAGTCTCTCCAGATGGATCGCGCCCCTGATTCCTTCTCATAAGAACCCTCTCCTCCCTCTTTCTGTCTACTTGCCTCTGTTCTTCCAGTCGGGGCCAGCCTTGGTTCTAGTTCTCAACCTTCCACCTTTCCCAGATGTGGGGCCACACTCCTGCCTGCCGGGAACCGATGCTGCTCCCCGTGTACCTGGCTGCCTGCTTTGGGCTCTTCTGCAGATCGCCTTTTTGTGGGGGCCTGGCTCTGGCTGACTTGTGGTGTCGGGAAGTGTCATCTGCCTACAGGCTGCCATAAACCAGAGTCAGAGTCAGAGTCCATCAAGCTTCTGGGACAATTTGGAATCTAAATGCTCCCTGGAGCCACTGTAATTTGGGCAGAGGGGGAAACCTCAGTAAAAAGCTGAAGGAAGAGAAATCAGGATCAGGAAGGGGAGCAGGTGGGGAGAGGGAGAGAAGAGGCACCTGGAGTCAGCTGTTCCTGTAGCAGGATGGTGGGTGGGGGGAGCTGCCCCTGCAGGTGGCTCCTAAGTGCTCTGTATCCTGGCCAGAATGCTCCACCCATAGCCTCTGTTGTCACTGTGTGGCCAGGAAACATTTGGATTGCATCCTACCATCGACAAAGCCCTGCCAAGAGGGCCAGGCAGGGGCAGGGCATGGCTCTCTCCTGCTCACAGCGGTCTATGCCCAGCTGGTTCTCCAGAGGGCACCAGCAGCAGAGATCAGGAGCTCGCTAGGTACTTCTCTGCATGGCAAGTGGTAACTTACAAAGCAGGGCCCTGCACTTGACACAGTGTGGTTAAACAACACCTGCAGATGGAATCTCCAGAGGAACTTGTTATAATACAAATTCCTGGGACTACCCTTATGTACCCTCAAACCAATCAAAACTCCCACTCTGTGCCAAGTACTGCTCAACTCACTTTCTAGATGTTAACTCACTTAGAGTTAACACCTGCGTGGTGGGTGCTATGGGAACAGTGAGGAAACTGGTGCAGTGAGAGCTAGGAACGCACCCTGGTCACACAGCTCCTAAGAACTGTATCTGAACCCAGCTGAGTGGCTGCAGAGCCCTCTGCCAGGCCAGCTCGGGAGCCTCCTGTTTCAGACTGAGAAGGCTGTCCACTCTCAGGAACGGCGTTCAACCTACTGGGCTAATTGTGCGCACTTGGAAGTCATCAGCTGAAAGCAAATATTGTTCATCTCTAAAATTCTGTGACCTTGGGTCAGGCACTTTGCTGCCCAGTAAATGTATTATCTCCCCAAAGTCAGTAAGGTTTTTAGCCTATTTGGGAGTCGGTGACCTCTTTGACAAGCCAATAAAAGTATGGATCCTGTCCACATAACAAAAGAAACCTGTTCACATTTATCATGTAGTAGCAAGAATTCCCAGGAAATCCATGGATGCCATGCCGAGAACCCTGACCTACATGAATACATGAATCTTCCCTAAACTGAGTTTCCCTCCACCCCTCATGTCCTTGTCTCTTAAAATTCTCAGTAAGAAGGAAAGCACACCTAGGAAAAGTATTTGATTGGAGTCAAAGTAATTAAGGCACAACTTTCCTTCCCTTTGGTACTTCCAAACATCCATCTTAATTAAACTGTTCATTATGAGGCCAGTGCTCGGGGCTGCCAGGAGACAGGATAAGACAGAAAACCCCTTAGGATTATGAGAGGTCACTGTTTATTGAACCTGGGATTCTCATTACTGAAGTGACCCTCTGCCTTAGGTAGCTTAAAGCTTCTCTCTGGCAGAAGATGTAGATTTTTTTGCATTTTCTTTGAAGCCAGTTTTTACCATAAACTGCAGAGTTACCTTACTGTGTGTTATTCAACAAATGTTCTTTCCCCACCGTTCTACCTTGGGTAAGTAGGTTAACCAATTAAGAAATATCCTGTGACAGTTTTCTGTGTCGCCTGGGTGAGACCAGTACCCAGTTATTCAATCACACACTGATCTAGATGTTGCCGTGAAAGTATTTTGTAAATGTGGTTAACATCTACAATCAGGAGACTTTGAGTACAGCAGAGTATTCTCAATACTGTGGATGGCCCACTCCCAATCAGTTGGAAGAGGCCTCATGAGCAAAGACTGACATTTCCCAGAGAAGAAATTCTGCCTAGAGACTAGAGCATCACACTCTTGCCTGAATTTCTAGCCTGCTGGCTTAACCTACAGATTTTAGACTTGATAGCCTCCACAATTGCAGAAGCCTAGTCCTTAAAATAAACCTCTTTAGATAGACGATAGATGATAGATAGATAGATAGATAGATAGATAGATAGATAGATAGATAGATTTCTGTATATATGTATCTTTACCTACCTACCTACCTTTCTATCTACCTAGCATCTATCTGTACATATGTATCTCCTGTTTGTTCTGTTTCCCTGAAGAACCTTAACTAATATGCATCCCAAAGAGCCTAGTCATCTATGTGGATGAAAACTGCTCCCCATTAAATAAAAGAGCTGCGTGTTTTCAAATGTCACTTGATTATCCACTTCCCCTGCTCAGAGCTCCTGACCTCTGGAAGGAGAGATGTGAAGTCAGAAGGATGAGCTTGGAACAGGCGGTCAACTTGGTACTTCCCAGCTTTACTATGTATCAGATCAGTGTCACTGTAGGAGTGTGGGAGGTATGGGGTAGGAAATGTTTGTTAAAAATGCAGCCTCTCAGAGTTCTATCCTCCAAAGTTCTGAATGTATGGGTCTGGGCCCAGAAGTCTGCATCTTAACCATCTCCCGGAGTGATTCTACTGCAGGTTGCCCTTTGGGAAATACAGCATACAGGATGGTCCCCCAGTCAGCAGACCAGGCCCAAGTCCATTCTCTGTGTCCAGAGTTTTCCCATCAGGTCCCTCAAGTCCTGATGCTAAGAGCAGGTGGCCAGTTTTTACCCCTGGGTCTCTTGACAAAGTTGGTGCCCTGGCCTCGCTGTGCCTCGTGAAGTCCAAACACTTAATGCCAGGAAAGGTACCCACGAGGCCTTCTAGCTCCCATGGTGTAGTGGCTAAGCTGATGGATTCTTTAACCAGACTGTGTAGTGTTCACATCCCAGCTTGGCCTTTTGTTGACTGTTCTTACAGCTGCATGTCACATTATTTCTTTCCTCCTGCAATTGTGGCACCATCTTCTGACATGACATATGGTGGACTTGCTCCACTTGCCAATCCAATAGCAGATTTGATTTTACCTCTTCCCACAATATCAGGTTTCGACAGTAAAATATGATTGTGTTGATCTTACTACCCTGGTGGCCTCACAGTTTGATACTGATCTGCAGCCTCCTTTTACAGCACAAACCTCATCGAGTCAGTAGGATCGGAAGAAACTCGAGACACACTCCAGGTACTGGTCCTACAGCAACCCCCAGCTTTGGGGCTTTCCTTCCCTCCTGAAAAGCTTCCCTGGGTATACACAGAGTAGCTCTGTTCCTCCTCCAACAAAGAAAGCTGGCCCTTCCCTGTCCTACGTCAAGATACATTCCCATTAGCTGTTACGAGCCTGTTTGTCTGTGTTTGAGAATGAAGAAGAATGGGGCTGACCTAACATGTGACTAGATCTTTATCGAAGTCTTCACCAGGAAGAGAGCTATCAGGATACTATGAAGGTTACCGGAGGCAGAGCAAGGAGGAGAGCAGGGGTAATGGTGCTCAAAAAACTTAAGGAAACAGAGGCCTCTTGCTGTGTTTGTTCATTTGATGGGCTTCCAACCTCGATGGCCTTCCAGTAACTGATCTCCCCTACCTTCCAGCACTTGCTGACCTGCCCTTGCCTCCTGCCTCTGGCCTCTTCTAGACACTGACCTGCAAAACATCTGCAAAAACAGTGCTGGGCTGCCCTGGCTGGTAACAGAGGCTTCACAGAGTCTGTTTAGCTTTCGAGTTCTGATTTTATCTTGTTTATAAAATCCATATGGGAAGAGAAGGGAAAAGAGAGTGGGGTGGGGAACAAATCACTTCAGGCTGCTACAGGAGTAGGTCGGCTTCTGGCAGATGAGGTGTCTCTTCTGGGTCTGGGGCTGGGCTTTGCTGATTCGATTGCTCACACCGTCTCCTCTGGTCAGTCCAGCTGCTTATTTGAGCATTTTGCAGAAGAGGAAGTTGAAACTCAGAGCTGAACTCCAGGATTGAGGCTGCTATTAACCTTGTCATCTGAGCTCATCCTCTCTCATCAAAGGAAGAGAAGTTGGCTGTACCTAATCTGGACTAGGGCACTGAAGACCCAATCCAGGTTTCTGGTGTCTGCCGGCTGTGTGACTGTATTGGTCTCTTTTCACACTGCTGATAAAGATATACCCAAGACTGCGTAATTTATAAAGAAAAAGAGGTTTAATGGACTCACAGTCCCATGTGTCTGGGAAGGCCTCATAATCATGGTGGAAGGCGAAAGGCATGTCTTACATGGCAGCAGGCAAGAGAGAAGCTTGTGCAGGGGAAACTCCCATTTATAAAACCATCAGATCTTATGAGACTTATTCATTACCACAAGAACAGCATGAGCAAGACCCGTCCCCATGATTCAGTTACCTCCCACTGGGTCCATCCCATGACATGTGGGAATTATGGGAACTACAATTCAAGATGAGATTTGGGTGGGGACACAGCCAAACCATATCAGTGACCTTGGGTGAGTCCAAGGCCAAGCTCTCCAAGTCTCAGTTTTCTCATCTGGAAAATAGAGGTAATACCTCCAGGAATGTTTGTGAAGATCTGACACACAATGAGATCTCAAAAGATGTAGCTCTTTTGTCTTACTCTTTTCCCTTGTGATGACTTCATCCTGTAAGTGCCACCTGTCCTTTCCTGGCATCTCCCTCCCTAACTTACAGGGCTGGTGGAGAATTGATTGCAATAAGGGTCATGAACACACCTTGTAAATGTAACTCAATCTCCACACTAATGCCAAGATCATCACAATTACCTCCCTAACCTCCATCTCGCTTTTGTTCTTCTTTGCCTCTACATCTGGAATACCCTCCTTTCCCCCCATTTTCTGCTTAAAAATTTCCTACTGAAGATCCAGTTAAGTATCCCTCCCTCTAAGAATCCCTCTTCAGCCTCCTTAGGCTTCTGGCTATTTCCTTTACTGAATGCATAGAGTTGTATTGATAGTTTTCCATCCTGATTCCATCATTTGAATCCAAGTTCTTCTAAGATCAGGTGCTGGATCATGTTCTCTCACAAATCCTAGGGTCTAGCAAAATATTTTTCACAGAGTTAGGACCCGGTAAATAAATGGAAGGGTGGGTGAATGAATGGATGAAAGATGACGGATGGATAGATGGATAGATGGATGGATGGATGGGTGGGTGGATGATTAAGTGTTTGAATGGATGGATAATTTTGTAGACACATCTCAAGAGCCATCAACAGTTGATACCCAGTTTCTGAGTGTCTCTAAATACTGTGCTAAAATGATTCCCTGCTCTTCAGCTGACATTTAACAGTGATTGGTACAATGAGCATAGGAGGACTGACGAATTTCTAGCAAAAGGTTAATTTACTCAACTCCACACCTAAAATATGACCTTAGGAGATTCTGACCTGCAGATGGTCTTCTCCAGGGGAGTATGCCTATGGCAGGTTGGATGCTTATCCCAGTTGGAATCACGGTGTCTGTCCCACTCTTCCAACTCCTATAGAAGAACTGCCATGGCAAACCCAACCGGATACATCACAGCCTCGCGATCAGGAAGGGTTTATCAGCATTCTTTACAAATCTCTCAAGCTGTGGACGAAAATTACTACCTCTTGTTAAGATGGAGCATGGTATTTAACAAAGATCGCTGGGTTGGAAACCAGGACATCTGCTTTTGGCCTGGTTCTGCCACTAATTTGTTCTGGGATTTGGGGCCAGCCACTTCACTTCCCTAGCTCTTAGCCTCTTTGTGAGAAAAATGAGGACTGTATGATTTCAAGGCCCTGTTTGGCTCTGCAAGGCAGGATTTTCTGTTCTGCAGGGCCGGCAGGCTCCAAGACCCCAACTTAGCCCTGCATGACTAACTTCAGAGGCGCTTCTCCCCAATCCTGCTGCTTGGCCCTGAGGTCTACCCACAGACTTCCCACGGAGGGGAGAGCATAGCCCATGGTGGTTACCAGCATGGAGCTTGGCTCTGTCATCTACTCACTCTGTGGCCTTGGGCAAGTTTCTTAACCTCTCTGTGCCTCAGTTTCTTGATGTACAAGCTAGGGCAGTGAGAGGGCAAAAGGACAAAATGCACAGAAAGCGCTTATCCCGGTGCCAAATGCAGAGGAAGTGCTGGAGAGGTGGGAGTTGTGATTACAGGGTTTATGAGAGACTGATGGCAGAAGCCGCCGTTTCTGGCCTCTCATCCTTTGAGACCTCCCTGAGAGCTGCCTCAACCCCAGGACTCTTAGATCTGCAGGTCCTGGTTCTTAAAGGCACGTTCAGCCTCCACACTCCTGGTGTGTGCCTGAGCCAAGGATGGGGAGCCCCAGTGGCTTGAATTAAACCATTGTCTGGGTAAAAGGGGAGCCCACATAGAGGAGGGGTTGCTCCCAGCTCTCTGGGCTGCTTGAATGACCCTTTCTCTATTTTCTAACTTTGTTCTTATGATCCTGTGGCTGCTTTTATCTGAGCAGAGGGGCTCTGACCCCTGATGGGGAAATGGCTGCCCTCCTCCCGCATGGCAATTATTCAGAACTGCATCAGAGCCAGAGCTCTGGGCCCAGGGGGGCTGCTTTAGCACAGGGTGGGCTTGGAGGAGGTGGCTGCTCCCCATAGGGACATTTTGAAAGTGGCATTGTCTCCAGCCAGCAACCCTTTGGCTGCCAGACTCCTGTGCACCTTTGAGCAACAAGGCAGCAAAGTGGTCCATCCACCCACAGAGGAAGAAAATGCAGCCGTCCCGCTGACGCTGAGAAAGGAGTGTTCAGCTGGCCTTTTAGTCTGCGGGGGCTGCTGTGACAGCACCACAGGCCGGGGGCATAAATGGCAGAAATGGGTCGTCTTCGTTCAGGAGGGTGGAAATCTAAGATGGAGGTGTCAGCAGAGCTGGCTCCTCCTGAGGCTGCGAGGGGGACTCTGTCCTCGCTTCTGGGGTTTCTGGCAACCTTTGGCCTTCCTTGGTTTATAAATGCATCACCGTGATCTCCAGCGTCATCTTCACATGGATTCTCCCTGTGTGCCTGTCTGTGCCCAAATCTCCCCCTTTTATAAGGATACCAGTCATATTGGATTTAGGGCCCACTTTACACCAGTATGACCTCATCTTAACTAATTACATCTGCAATTACCTGATTTGCAAATAAGGTCCCATTCTGGAATACTGAGGGTTAGGACTTCAACATATGATTTGGGACACAGGGTAGTGGCTAGCATTTGGCTTTTCTGTAAAGGAGGGTCAGTATTTTTTCTTTCTTTCTTTTTTTTTTTTTTTGAAATGGAGTCTGGCTCTGTCACCCAGGGTGGAATGGAGTGGCATGATCTCGGTTCACAGCAACCTCCGCCTCCTGAGTTCAAGCGATTCTCCTGGCTCAACCTCCTGAGTAGCTGGGATTATAGGCACACACCATCACCACGCCTGGGTACTTCTTGTATTTTTAGTAGAGACGGGGTTTCACCGTGTTGGTGAGGCTGGTCTTGAACTCCTGACCTCAAGTGATCTGCCCACCTCAGCCTATCAAAGTGCTGGAATTGCAGATGTGAGCCACAGTGCCCAGCCTCAAGGAGGGGCAGTGTTGAGTCCACCTGTGTCTGTGTCTCTACACTTGTGAGAGGCATCACGAGGCGTTTCCTAGGCCTCTGGGCAGAAAGAAGCTGGAAGGTCAAGGTGATCCGTTCTCCACTGGCTGACTGCATCTCTGGCCCCCATGCGGAGTTTGCATATCTCTAGTAAGAGCAAACTGACTACTTCCCTTCTCCTTGGGCAGCTCTTTAATGGAGAATTGCCTTCTCTTTTTTTTTTTTGAACCGAATCTCACTCTGTCGCCAGGCTAGAGTGCAGTGGCTTGATCTTGGCTCACTGCAACCTCTACCTCCCAGGTTCAAGCAATTCTCCTGCCTCAGCCTCCTGAGTAGCTGGGACTACAGGCATGTGCCACCACGCCCAGCTAATTTTTGTATTTTTTAGTAGAGATGGGATTTCACCATGTTGGCCAGGATGGTCTCAATCTCTTGACCTCATAATCCGCCCGCCTCGGACTACCAAAGTGCTAGGATTACAGGCATGAACCACCACGCCTGGCTGAGAATGGCCTTCTATGTAACACTTTGGTTTCTTTCTTTTATTTTTTGAGACAGAGTCTCGCTTTGTCACCAAGGCTGGAGTGCGGTGCTTGATCTTGGCTCACTGCAACCTTCACCTCCTGGGTTCAAGCAATTCTCCTGCCTCAGTCTTCCGAGCAGCTGGGATTACAGGCACTGCCACCATGCCTGGCTAATTTTTGTATTTTTAGTAGAGACAGGGTTTCACCATGTTGGCCAGGCTGGTCTTGAACTCCTGACCTCAGCTGATCTGCCCACCTAGGCCTCCCAAAGTGCTGGGATTACAGGCATGAGCCACTGAGCCCGGCCACACTTTGGTTTCTTAGTTGAGCTCTCCACAGTGAGACAGAGTTGAGGGGGAAAGAAAAAGGTGCTGTCAGAGTAGCTGAGAGAGAAACCAAGCAGCAGAAAAGTCAATATGAGCTTCGCAGTCATCTTATTACACTACATTTGTTTTAAACTAAGATATTAGTTTACAAGCTCCCTCCAGAAATGAGAGACTATTTGTTGTTCCATGGAAGGTAAGCCGTTTGAAAGGTTTTTTTTTTTTTAAAAAAAAGCAAGGATAAAAGAACAATCTAATGTACCAGAATACAAGGCTAAAATGATTTTTTTCTAGAAAAACAAAAGATCCCAATCTATTTATAGTGTATAGCTAATGGATACAAGAAAATATTTTCAGGAAAATTAATGATGATATGAAGAGCCGTTCTTTTGTTTGAAAACTGGGCTAGCTTCGTGAGGGGAGGGAGCGAGGCTCTCATGCTTTTGGTTCACTCAGAGCCAAGCTGGCTGGGACCACCAAAGCCGCGCCACTAACTCATCTGATGAAGAGGCTGTGGTCTCAGTGGCAGCTGCCATTTATTGAGAGCCTCCTACCTTCCAGGCCTTTTACATGAACTTGCTCATTTAGTCCAACAGCTCTGCACACAGGCTTTAGTGCCCCCACTTTAGAGGGGCGGCGTGAGAATGTTTCACTTTAGAAGCTGAGATTCTAAGAACTCAGGTGCAGCAGACTCCCTGGGCCTTGCTCTGTGTATCCAGCCATGTGCGCATCACAGCCAGGACTTTAGGTAGCTTCTCTCCCATCATGGGCTCCATGCTCCAGGCGGCTTGAGCTAAGCCCACTTCCATTCTAGAAAGCTTTGGGCTGGGAGCTGATGGCAGGAGATGCTGGAGGAGGCAGAGAAGAGCAGACACGTGGGCTGCCCAGACTGTGATCACAGGCCACAAGGAGAGGGGCTTGGGGACAGTCCTTGTGAAACCTCCCTGAGAGGCCAGCGAGGCCCCAGGGATGCATTGGGCTCCATGGTCAAAAGGAGGTGTGAGGGTCCTGTTGGGTCTCCAGTTGCCCAGCTCTGGGGTCTGTAGGCTGCTCCTTTCCGTCGCTCCAATGTCACCCTGTCTGGGAAACAGGTCTTTCCCAAAGGGCCACATTCAGCCCTCGGTGATCTCCCTCAGAGACAGCAGTATGATCCGTTAGTCTTTTCTTCCTGCCACGGGACGGTGGGCTCCTGTGGGCTTTGGTGCATTCTCCATGGTGCTGAGGTCCTGAACCTGCTCCACAGCCTTGAATGCATAAGGCATCCTCCCCACCTCCATCCTTTGTGTGGCGATAAAGCAGTAAAGGAAGAGAGGGAAAGTCTGGAGCCCCACGGTCAAAGGAGGCACCTGCACAGAGCACACAGCACCGGGTGGCACCTGACTCTTCTGAGGCAGCCCTGAGGCCTGCGCTGTGCGGAAAGTGACAGCCCAAGGGCCCAGGTTCAAGGCCGGCGTGGATGCGGGAGCTTGTGACCTTGGGCCAGTGGCTCCACCTGTCTGGGATTCTGCTCTCCTCTCTTTAACAATGTGTGGGTGTCCCCAGGCACCTTCAGGGCAGCAGGGAAAGCCAAGACGACAGATGCCCGAGAATGACAGGAGGCGCGGAATCGATGGCTTTCTAACACACACGGCACCGCCCACAGCTCCTCATTATTCGCAGACAGGGTGGGGGGAGGGAGCTGACTGCTCTATTTTCCTTTTAATTATATAATTAATTTGGACTCTGCCTTGTTCTAGAAATTATTAAAACCAGGCAGCCAAAAATTTCCAGTAACATCTTTTCTTTATTACCGAAGCAATTCACTTTCGTTGTAGAAAATTTAGAAAATACAGATAGTTTTTTAAAAAAACCGACCCACTCATCATCTTCCCAACGCTCCTGCACAGCTAAATATTGGACATTTCCGATGTTTATTCTTCTGGGCTTCTTTTCCGTGCCTCAATACACTTTAAAATATTTACTTAACAAACATGGGATCTTACCTGATTATTGTTTTCCAACTTTACACTTTAACTAATTGTGTGGTAAATATCTTACAGTATCAATCAATATAACCATGAAAACAAACTTGCAATTACAATTTTTAGTAGCTCCAAGTATCTTACTCTAAGACCGTGCCATACACTTTAAAATTAATCATCCATTATTTAATGTATTGGGTTTTTCTAATTTTTCACTACTGACAGTATTAACATTAGATTGAATATCCATAACAGAGTGTCAACAGACCTGAAGATAACGGTGAAAACACCACGGTTTCTTAGTCACTTAATTCCCTTGCCTCATTCAGATAAAAAAAGGAAAACCATAGCAAACCATAAAGAAAGTTCAACAAAATTCTAGTTTGCCTATGACGCCTAGTTCAATCCATTTTTGAAATGTCGAAAACAGAATTCTTTCAAAAAACTGATTCCCTCACTTTGCAGATATCTAAACATCCTTATCTCTGTGCTTTTATGTCATTATTTCTTAGGCTGTCTTCTACAAAAGGACACTGCTGGGTCAAAGGACATGCATCTTTGTATGACTTTGAAGACATAGTGCCAAACTGTCTTCCGGAAACAACGTATCAGTTTATATTTCTTGGAGGTGAACTGACTTTTCCACACCCTCTTTGCCAACCCATTAGGCAGAAAGTGTCTTTCTTCTCTTTGTTTCATGTGTATTCTATTCACTAATAAGGTTGAACACTTTTCTTCATCCGTTAATTGGCTGTTTGTACTTACTGGAAGAATAGTTGGTTCTTATTCTATCCCATTTATTTACTCTATTTGATTTTATTTTTGAGATGGAGTTTCGCTCCTGTTGCCCAAGCTGGAGTGCAGTGGTATGATCTTGGCTCACTGCGGCCCCCATCTCCCAAGTTCAAGCGATTCTCTCTTCTCAGCCTCCTGAGTCACTGGTATTACAGGTGCCCGCCACCACGCTTGGCTAACTTTTTGTATTTTTAGTAGAGACGGGGTTTTGTCAGGTTGGCCAGGCTGGTCTTGAACTCCTGGCCTCAAGTGATCCACCCACCTCAGCCTTCCAAAGTGCTGAGATTACAGGCATGAGCCATCATGCCCAGCCTCCCATTTGTTCTTTCTACAGGGCTTTTTCTTGTTGTCTGTCAGTGTTCTCTGTATTTTAAGGATATTACACCCTGTCTTTGTAATTTGTCAGAGCTAGTTTCCCGGATGTAATTTACCTTTTGTGTTTTTATTCTTGTTTTTAAAAAATTTATGGGTAAAATATTTTTTATAATCCTATTTCCCAATATTTTACTTTATTGATTTTTCCTTTGGTGTTATGCTTAAAAAGTTTTTCTTACTACAAGTTTACATTAAATTTTACTTCTTTCTCTTCTAAGTACTCTTATGTTTTAACAATATATGCAAATCACATGCAAATTATTACCACTCATGTTATGAGGAGAGAATCTCATTTTATTTTTTTTATAAAAAGCCTTATTCCAAATCCATATATCAAGTGGTTCATTCTTCTTCACTGAATTGGAACAGCAGCTTTAGCCCATCCTGATTACTTATACACAATCAGGGACGTAGCTATGCTTTTGATTTTCTTTTTTGAGATGAAGTCTCAATCTGTCACCTAGGCTGGAGTGCAGTGGTGAGATCTCAGCTCACTGCAACCTCTGCCTCCCGGGTTCAAGCAATTCTCCTGCCTCAGCCTCCCAAGTAGCTGGGATTACAGGGGCCCACCACCACACCCAACAGCATTATGATCCGTTCATTCTGGTCTTGAACTCCTGACCTCAGGTGATCCGCCCACCTCAGCCTCCCAGAGTACTGGGATTAAAGGCGTGAGCCACAGTGCCTGGCCATAGCTACGCTTTTTATACCTTATCTATTTGTTTCTAAGATAGTATCATTCTATTTATATTTTCTTTTAAAATATGTTTTAATATCTGGAAAAACAAATACCCTCTTTATTTTTCTTCTTAAAAAAAAAAAAAACTGACTGGTTTCACGCAATTCTGCCAAATTAACTTTAAAATCATTATCAAGTCCAGAACTAATTGTATTGGGATAGAGACTGTAATTGTAATGGATATATATGGTTAGTTTAGGTTGAATAAACCTGTTTACAATGTTAAACTTGCCCAAATCTATTGCTTCTGCTTTATAAAGTGGATTTTTAAAAATTAGTATTGAATAAAGTTTGTAGATCTCTGGTTCTAAATCCTGCAAAGTTTTTTTTTTTTTTTTTAACCCCTCAATACTTTATATTTTTGTGAGCAGAATCTTCTCTTTCTGTTTTCTTTTCTTTTCTTTTCTTTTTTTTTTTTTTTTTTGAGACGGAGTTTCACTCTTGTTACCGAGGCTGGAGTGCAATGGCGCGATCTCGGCTCACCGCAACCTCCGTCTCCTGGGTTCAGGCAATTCTCCTGCCTCAGCCTCCTGAGTAGCTGGGATTACAGGCACACGCCACCATGCCCAGCTAAGTTTTGTATTTTTAATAGAGACGGGGTTTCACCATGTTGACCAGGATGGTCTAGATCTCTTGACCTCGTGATCCACCCGCCTCAGCCTCCCAAAGTGCTGGGATTACAGGCGTGAGCCACTGCGCCCGGCTCTTTGGCTCTTTCTGTTTTCTTAACGGCCACACCAATGTTGCTAGTCTGTTGTTTCTCTCCTACATGAGGGCAGGGACTCGGGCCTATAGGCCCTTTAAGATCATCTTTTTCCCATTAATGTCAAAACTAAGAGTTTTGATAGAAGGTTTTTATAGACTCAAATGTGTCTGAAGCTTCTGGGAATTTGGAGGACACCCCCTCAGAATCTCTCAATACCCCTAGATGTGACAGCAAAACACAGCTGTCCTAAGCATCCTTCATTCATTTCCCAGTGCAGACAGTTGGCGTTCACTTCTCTTTAGTTTTTCCTTAAAGGAAGATCCAAACACCCCAACCCCACTCTAGGATGTTCAGACTGAAAGCTCCCCAATGGTCTGTTTTACGCTTCTGAGCATGCATAATGGCTGCCGAGGATTCTGTAACAACGGTCACAAAATTCGGACTCTATAAAATAACACCTGGTTTGGACCACCAGGAAACCGCACTCACTCAGCGGTTCTCTACCCTGGCTGAATATTAGAAACGTCTTTGGAAATTTTAAATACTACCAACGCCTAGGCCCTACCCTTGGAGATGCTGTCAGTCTGTCTGGGATGGGCATCAGTGTATTTCAACCCCTGGCCCTCTCCACTAGCTTGGAATTTGCTTCTGATGTGCAGCCAGGGCTAAGATCCACTTCTTTAAGTGGTGCCCAACTGATTCATCAAATACTTATTTATACACAACAGAAACAAATTATGGATGATTTAAGCAATACAGGGGTTTATTTAAATGATACTTAAATACCTTTGGCCTTTTGGAGAGCCAAAGAACCAGCCTTGAAGTGTACATTCCAGTACCAGTTCTCCACATCACTCAGTGATGATGCTGCTGCCCATTGCTGGGCATACGCACCCAGAGACACACCAGGGTTTAGGAGGCATTCTAATGAAAAAATACAAAATCATAAGCAGAAAATTAGGCACCAAAGTAAATACTCATAATGAGGAAAAAAAATCACAACTTGTAACTGTTTTAAATTAAATATTTAATATCATTAAGGTTGAATATTTAGACCTCTTCTAAACCAAATTATCCCCCAAATACCCCATATAAGCATCATAAAATTTAGAAATATTACATAATATTTTAATTATTTGCCTGACACCACTCTACAATGTATCTTTCTTTCTTTCTTTCTTTCTTTTCTTTCTTTCTTTCTCTTCCTTCCTTCTTTCCTTCCATCCTTCCTTCTCTCTCCTTTTTCCTCCCTTCCTTCCTTCCTTCCCTCCCTCCCTCCCTCCTTCCTTCTCTCTCTCTCCCTCTTTCTTTCTTTCTTAGACAGAGTCTCACTCTGTCGCCCAGGATGGAGTGCAGTGGCGCAATCCATATTGATCAGGCTGCTGTCTAACTCCTGATTTCAGGTGATCCACCCACTTCAGCCTCCCAAAGTGCTGAGATTATAGGCATGAGCCACTGCGCCCATCCTCAATGTATTTTTTAATTTCACTTTGGCTGTGGCTTAGTCAGCTTGGGTTGCTATAACAAAATGTCATAGACCAGGTGGATAAAACAACAAACATTGATTTCTCCCAATTCTGGAGGTTGGGAGTTGAAATTAGGGTATGAGTTTGGCCAAGCTTTGCCCCTCATGATCTCTTCTAAACCTAATTACTTCTCGAATGCTCGCTTACAAATATAGTCACAACAGGGGATTAGGGCTTCGAATTAGAAATCTGGGGAGGAGAAACATTCAGTCAATAATAGGCTATGTAAGAATATGGTCTGCTGGGCACCTGTGGCTCACACCTGTAATCCCAGCACTTTGGGAGGCCCAGGCGAGTGGATCACGAGGTCAGGAGTTTGAGACCAGTCTGGCCAACGAAGTGAAACCCGTCTCTACTAAAAATATAAAAAAATTAGCCAGACATAGTGGTGTACATGCACTTGTAATCTCAGCTACTCAGAAGCTGAGGCAGGAGAATTGCTCGAAACTGGGAGGCAGAGGTTGCAGTGAATCATGATCGCGCCACTGAACTCCAGCCTGAGCAACAGAGTGAGACTCTGTCTCAAAGAAAAATACATGGTTATAAAATGTAATTTATAATATTTTCTGTAGAAAGAATAATTTGGTCTTTCTTTTAGCATGCTTAATCCAAATTTCTTTTTTTAATATAGAATTTTTTAATATAGAATAGTTTCATACTTACAGAAAGTTGGGAAGATACTACAGAGTTCCTTTATGTTTCTTACCCAGTTTCCTCTATTGTATGTTTGTTACAATGAATGAACCACTATTGACAAATTATTAGTAACTGAATTCCATATTTTATTTACATTCCCTTAGGTGTTTTCTCATCTCCTTTTCTGTCTCAGGATCTCATCCAAGATAACATGCTACATGTAATCACCCTATCCCCTTAGCCTCATCTACACTGTGACAGTTTCTCAGACTTTCTGTGTTTTTAATCACCTTGACCATTTTGAGGCTTGGAGGGACATTTGTAGAATGTCCCTCCATTTAGGTTTGTATGATATTTTTCTGATGGTTAGACTGGGGTTACAGGCCTTTGGGAGGAAGACCACAGAGGCCAAGTGCCATTTTCACCCCATTATATTATATGCTGTCATTGATAATGTTGATCTTGATCATCTGTCTGAGATCCAAATTTGTTTTACAACACTTATAATTTAGAAAAGTCTCTTTCAACTTCATACCTACTATTGGCAATGTCATGTTAAGTCGTAGGATTGTTGTTAAATGTGGAACAACCTCTACCAAGTTTCATCCGTGATCTGATGGTCTAGAAGAGCTTACGACAGACTAGCTTCTAGCTCATGCATTTTGGATCTTGTTTCCCCTCCATCCCCATATAATTCCACAGCCTTATACTCAGGACATATTTATATTGCAATGCAATTTCTGTCTGAGAACCTTCCTATTGTGAACTTTGTTAATTTGGCACACAGTGGACAGTAGAAATTTCCTGGCAGCATTCTCACCCCAGGGAGGCTAGCAAAGACTACAGAAGTAATTAGGAATCACATAAAGGTGAGGCCATGCTGAACTCAAATGAAATATATCCTAAGGCATCTTCCCCTTAGCTTGTCCCCAAAAATGCCAGAGCCACTCCAACACCACGTGGCCTGAAAGGAAATGTGACAAATGGTACAGTGGAGTGGAAGGAGAAAATGATCAGCCTTAACAAATCACAGTTCAAATATCTTGCTTTTGCAGCTCGTGTAAAAACATGTGAACACATTGCTGGAACTCCCTCCTAGACCTTGGAAGAGGCTTGCTCTAGTAAGTCAACTCCAAATAGAAGTGATTAGATTAACCATTCATCCGGCTCGGCAAAGGCCTTAGTGTATGCTGCAGACCCCCTTGACCGTGAATCCCAGATGCCGCAGCTGGAAACACTAGCACTCTTGTCTCTGGAGATCAGATACGGCTGCTGCTGCCCTAGAAAAGATTCTTCACTATGTCTGCTGTGATTTGTCACCACCTTTCAATTCAAAGTCTGAGGAGGGTGTTTTGCATTGGTTGAGCCTAGAGATTATGCCTTTGCCCTAGGTGCAGGGGAGGCTGGGAATGTATCCGTTAATTTGAGCTTATAGACTGAAGATAAGTTCTGGCTTCTAGTGTGGCAGTCCTCAAATCAAAGCAGAAAATTTATTGTTTGTAGCTGCATTTAAAAAAAAAGCATGAAACGATATAAAATGAACTAATAAAAGTAGTTACCTGTGGGGGTGGGGAATGGGAGGAGATTAGGAACCAGACTTCATTTTTCTATCATTTTGAGTTTTAAAACATGTGCATATATTATCTAGTCAAAAATTTAAAATTTTAAGAGCAATATAATCATATTACCAAATGTCACAAATCTAAGTCATTTCTCTCTTTAATCAACATTCTGAGCAAGGATTAAAAACATTATACTACTAAGTGTGCTGCTCTCTTTCCATCTGTGTTATTTAATGCCCCCAGTCCATCAGGCCAATTTGCTTTCCTCTTATCTTTGCCCATTTTGGCATCCTCCCAAATGGCTCATTTTCACAACAGCACCATGAATTGGCAGCGATTAGCCTTACTGGTAGGGGGAGAGATGGTATGGATTCCCCAAACAATGCAATATAACCTGACTCAGTTTCTTGTTGGGAGATTTCAGAACAGTTTCTGTCACACAAAGGAGCCTTTTCAGAACCAAACACTGCATTGGGTGCTGAGGTAAAGTGAAGCCAGGGAAGATCTGCTCCTTGTCCAGAGATGAATCCTCAGGGTTTGTGAAGTTCTGGGGCAGGAGGCAGGGGAGATCACCATCCAAGGCATGCAGTGGCAGATTTCATAAAGTGCTTCTGGAGCAATCCTTGCCTATCAGAAAAACCCAGGATTCCTCTTTGAGAAGAGAAAGCCTTTAATGGGGAAGATAAAGAAAGGACCCAGCTAGAAGAAATACTCAAAATATTTAACCACTTGCATGGGATGAACCTGACCAATCAGAACCTGACAAGTTTCAAAGCTTCAGAGAAGTCTAGAACCCTGGGTGACCAAGGGAAAGTGATCAGGAACAGGGCTGAGAAAACTGGAAGCACACCTGGTACGAAAGTCGTGGTTGGAGTCTGTTCTGAGTAGGAGGTGGAGAGGCAACTGGATCCTAACTACTAATTCACTGTTTATTACTATTTTATTACAGAGGCTGTGCTGTCTACAGTCTGCTAAAGTCCTCCTTCCTTCCTTCCTTCTTTGACAGGGTCTTGCCCTGTCTCCCAGGCTGGAGTGCAGTGGTACAATCTTGGCTCACTGCAACCTCCACCTCCCAGGTTCAAGCAATTTTCCTGCTTCAGCCTCCCAAGTAGCCAGGATTACAGGTGTGAGCCGCAGTGTACAGATAATTCTTCTGTACTTTTAGTAGAGATGGGGTTTCGCCATGTGGCCAGGCTGGTCTCGAACTTCTGGTCTCAAGTGCTCCACCCACCTCTGCCTCACAAAGTGCTGGGATTGCAGGCTTGAGCCACCATGCCCAGCCCCGAAGTCTTTCTAGAAAGATTCTTCACCTTATTTTTGTCCTAGAGACAGCAGACAGTCAATACTCAGTAATCTCATCCCAATCCAATGCGGCCTACTCTGAGGAATGGAGGAAGAGCTTGGTTCTGGATTGGACTCTTCTCCTGGGAAGGCAGGCATGAGAGCAGACCTTGCTATTCACGAGCTTATGAAAAATCTTGAGAAATCTTGAATTCACCTGTGGTCACTCCTTCTCCCCAACCCAAGGAGAAGAGAAGCTTGTCCTCTTGGATGCTGTTGGGAACCTACAGCCTACTCCCACACCCAGGCCCCTGTGACTGTCCAAAGTTCAGGTGTCTTCAAGGCCATCCTCACTTGGGCAGACACCAGCACATCAGGAGTGTCAGCCATTCTGGATGTAACTATCTTCTCTATGACCAGGTCAAGCTCTAGACAGCTTAGAAAGTTTTAGGTGCTAGATGAGTAATCACAACCAATATGATTCAACCATCTATCTGGTTGTAGTTTTTAAAAAGTGTTTTCAGCCATATCATCCCAGTCCTGGATATTTTAAGCAGAAAGGCCCACGCAAGCATCAGAGGATAAGCAGCCAAATCAGAACAAGCTCCTGGTATCTGCAGCTCTTTTCTTATTACTGTTCATCCTGCCTGTCCAGACTTTGAGAATTTATCCCCTGTTATGGTCCTGAGATTGCCCCTTGGATACAAGGACAGTTTCATTTCGGCCTAATCTTCTGCCACAGATTTGATCCTCTGATCTGCACGGGGAATAGATCTCCCTGATCAAGAAGGACTCCTGTGCAGTAAAGAATTAACCTTTTCCAAAAGAGGTTTGACTTTTGCCCTCAGCACATGGGAGGTAACTTCTATGCCCTTGAACTGTTTTGCCTGAGAAGAATGCCTTTGTTTACATGGAGAGCTTGGGCTATGCCAAAGGGTCTATGTTATCAATGTGATTTATGGTGGGGACTTTGAATCACACAGTGCCAACCTGACCTCTGGAAGGGTTGGTGACCAAGGTCAACCCAGCAGATGGGCAATCATGTCTACATGAACAAGTCCCAATAAAAACTGTGCACACCAAGACTCTGGTGAGCTTTTCCTGGGTAATAATACTCTGTGCGTGATGTCAAATATTGCATCTGAGAGGTGCTCTCTGCACAAGTCATGTTTAGCAACTTCTAAGCTCTGAGTTCTACCCTCTTCCCTTGGAGGATTTTAATCTGTATCCTTTCATGGTGATAAACCATAACCATGAGTATAATGACTTTTCTGAGTTCTGTGCATCTTGCTAGCAAATTATTGAATCTGAGATGGTCCTGGGGACCTTCAACTTGTTGTTGATGTCAGAAGTGAGGATGGTCTTGAGGACGCCTGAACTTTTCAACCTTAAAGTAGAACTCTAGTACCAACTCACCTGGCCACAACTCCCATGAGAAGCAATTAGCAATCTTCATTCCAGAACTTGGGGACATTCTGTTTTCCCTCCTTTCTTGGTCAGCCGGTCTCTTCTCAGCCACTGCACGCTTAGAACAGTCTGAACTCCTAGTTTCCCACGGGAGCCTTTCCTACCTCATCCCCAAACCAGGTTAAACCCTCACACTTTCTGTGTATCCTCTTCTAAAGACATCTCCCTTTCCTGTATTATTGCCTTCTCTTATCAGGCACATATCCCAGGCTCCTACCTGTCCAAATGAGGCCCTTCTTCCGTCAATCAGTGCCTGAATCATCAGAGCTCACCACATCTTCTGAGCTGGCATTTCTATATCATATCAGTCTGTGAAAATAAGTTCCAATATACAGACACAAGGAGATCCCGCTAAAAGAAGCCCAGTAAACTCACTATTTATTACAGAATGACAAACGGAGGTCTTCATGTAGATGCAGAAAATCAGGAGGATCTGGAATTGCACAGAAAGAAATAACATGAGAATTAGGAAGGACAGTCCTGCAGCTTTCATAAGAAAAATACATCAAACACAAGAGAGAAAATTAGATTTCCTATTCTGTTTTTTCAATAGTGATCCAAATAATACTTGAGCTAAATACAATCTACAACAATATCAGGTTTCTTTAAATCCCAGATTAAATGTTGGGGAAGTACAATAAAAACACAGTAGTTTGGATCAATTGGTAAAGAGCTTGATATGAGTTAATGAAAGTTAGAATTGCAGAATATAATGGAAAAAAAAAAAAAAAATTACTTCTAAAAACTTCCAAAAATAAAAAAAAAAAAAAAAAAAAACAGGTAACCACGTAGAAGTCTTATGGGTCGATTGTAATAAGTAGACAATTTTCATGTGCGAGTTCACACTATTTTAATCCAATTGATGTTACTCAAGTGCTTTAATAATGTGAAAAATAGTTTCCATTCTTAATCAGATCAAATATTTTTTCCCAAGGCATCTAAGATTGTGTTTAGTAAATCTGTATAAATAGTAATTGTCATCTCTCATGGAGGCAAATTTGAGAGAGCAAGAGGGATGGAAGGAAGGCCTAAGTTAATAAAGAATTACTTGATTAGAATGAGTTGGCATATTACAGATCTATAAAATCAAGAAAGGGCTTGTTTTTCACAGATAAAAGTAGATTCAGACAAACAAATGTGTGGTCCAAGAAAGTACTATTATTACTTAATTTCATTTACTTATGTCTTCATTCACACATTCATTTGTTGGGCAAACGTTTATTTTTTTTATTATTATACTTTAAGCTCTGGGATACATGTGCAGAATGTGCAGGTTTGTTACATAGGTATACATGTGCCATGGTGGTTTGCTGCACCCAACAACCCATCATCTACATTAGGTATTTCTCCTAATGCTACCCCTCCCCTACCCCCTCACCCTCCAATAGGCCCCCATGTGTGATGTTCCCCTTCCTGTGTCCATGTGTTCTCATTGTTCAACTTCCACTTATGAGTGAGAACATGCAGTGTTTGGTTTTCTGTTCCTGTGTTACTTTGCTGAGAATGATGGTTTCCAGCTTCATCAATGTCCCTGCAAAGACATGAACTCATCCTTTTTTATGGCTGCATGGTATTCCATGGTGTATATGTACCACATTTGATTTATCCAGTCTATCATTGATGGGCATTTGGGTTGGTTCCAAGTCTTTGCTATTGTGAACAGTGCTGCAATAAACATACATGTGCATGTGTCTTTATAGTAGAATGATTTATAATCCTTTGGGAATATGCCCAGTAATGGGATTGCTGGGTCAAATGGTATTTGTGTTTCTAGATCCTTGAGAAATTACCAAACTGTCTTCCACAGTGGTTGAACTAATTTTTTTCCCCACCAACAGTGTAAAAGTGTTCCTATTTCTCCACAGCCTCCCCAGCATCTATTGTTTTCTGACTTTTTAATGGTTGCCATTCTAACTGGAGTGAGATGGTATCTAGTGGTTTTGATTTGCATTTCTCTAATAACCAGTGCTGATGAGATTTTTAAAATATCTTTGTTGGCTGCATAAATATCTTCTTTTGAGGAGTGTCTGTTCATATCTTTCACCCACTTTTTGATGGGGTTGTTCAGCAAACATTTCTTTAAGACTTATTTCAGGCCCCATATTTGGTTTTGGTGATCAAAGATATACAAAACATTATTTCTGCCCTCAAGGCATTTGCAGTCCACTAGGACTCTTCAGATGGTAACAATTCAGTGTGGCAAACAGTCTCCTGGTGGGTTCTCAGAGAGCACGGAGTGAAGGACACTCCTCTTCTTCCTGAGCATAGAGTTCAATATTTCCCAGCTTCCTCTGAGGTCACATGTGGCCACATGACTCACTCCTCCCCATGGCATGTAGACAGAAGTCATGTCTATCTCTGCTGGGTCTAGGATTAGGATATGGGCATATCTTCTGCCTCTTTTTCTCTTGTAACAGGCAGAATAGTCCCACTTTGACAATAGATGAGGTCAATGCCATTGGGTCTGGAAGATGATGGAGCAGAGACTTGACAACCTGAAAGAAATCGAGCTCCTGCCCACATGCCTGGTACCCTTGAATGGGCAGATGGAACAGAACTGCCCACGAACCTGGCCCACTCACTTCTGAACTGTTACTTGAGGGGGAGGAGAAACAGCTATAATTTTAAAACCACTTTATGATGGGATCTTTTTATTCACTCTTATTATGAAAATGTTCACACATATAGAAAAGCTAAAAAAACTGTACAATAGACATTCATATATCCACAGCATAAATTATATCATTAAAATTTCACTGTGCTTTCCTTTTTAACGTTACCGACCTACCATTTTCCCACCTCTCTATCCACTCAACAGTACTTTTTACTTTTTGAATAAAATTCAAAGTATATTGCAGACATCTCTACATTTCAACCTAAATACTTTGTCATGCAAATTATTACCTAGACTTGCTCTTCTGATGAAAAAACTTACAATGTAATGAACAAATCTTAAGTGTGTAGTTGTTGAGCTTTGACAAATATTACACCCACACAACCCAAACCACTAACAAGATCAAGGTCATTCAATTTCCCCAGAAGTTCTATTAGGGTATTTCTGTTACAGCAGCTTAGCTCTACCTTAAATCATATACAGAGTCATAATTTTAATAATAGGTAGAAAAGCTGAACATCTTTTATGTGTCAGGTGTTACATAATGCATATTTTATTTAATTTTCATGATAAAGTCATGGTGTAGGTATCACTAGCTCTGTTCTACTGATAAGAAAAAATGAGGTTTAAGAAATAGTCCAGGTTCACTCAGCTAGTAAGTGGCAGAGATGAGCTCTGCATCTAGAGGCCACTGATTATAAGACCTGGCATCTTTCCTCTTTGACTGACCCTGCCTGAGGGCTTCGGGTGGAGCTTAGCTGCACAAAGGAAGGATATTTGAGCTGCATCTTGAGCCCCAACCCTGGAAGATTGAGCTGAATTCACTCACTGGAAGGACAAAGCAGGGAAGGGCCTTCCATGCAGAAGAAACATCCAAAGGAAAGGAGGGTGAGATTGTAGCACTGGACAATTGCTGATGTCTCCATCTGCTTCAAGCTTAGGGTAATAATGTAGGGGCAGCAGAAGATGAGAGTTAAAAACTGACCAAGATGCTAATGCTTTGCTAAGTGGATTGGATTTGATCCTATAGGCAGTGAAGAGTCATCAAAAGGATTTAAGCAGGGGAGTGATGTAATTAGATTTGCATTTTACAATGCAGCTTAGAATGCTGTTGATGCAGAAAATGGCATGGGAAAGAGATGAAGGCTAAGGAGACCAATGATAAAACAGAAGAAGTAGTCCTTTGGCTTGAGGATCCAAATAGAGCAGTTACTATGGAGACTATGAGCACAAGCTGGAAGACAGGTCAGCTGGTGATTCCCACTTCCAGGACAAGCTTCTATCTTTTCTGTATGTGCTCTAGTTAAGAAATCTTTAAAGGCAGGGTGCAGTGGCTCACACCAGTAATCCCAGCACTTTTGGAGGCTGAGGCAGGCAGATCATGAGGTCAGGAGTTCGAGACCAGCCTGGCGAATATGGCAAAACCCCATCTCTACTAAAAATACAAAAGTTAGCGAAGCATGTGGCACACATGCACCTGCAGTCCCTGCTACTCAGGAGGCTGAGGCGATGAATCGCTTGAACCCGGGAGGTGGAGGTTGCAGTGAGCCGAGACGGCACCACTGCACTCCAGCCTGGGTGACAGAGTGAGACTCTGTCTCAAAAACAAAGAAAGAAAAATAAATCTTTTCCATTTATTGTGTGGTGGGGACTGCTATTGTCTCCCACAATATCCTTCACTGCCTTCTACAGTAACAAAAGTTTCAGCTTGATCGATCCAGGCAAAACCTAAGTTATCCAGCCTCTCTTGAGGCTAAATATGTCTAATTGCATGGCCAGGTTCAAGCCCACTGGAATGTGAGCAGAAACAGTGTGTGCAACTTCTACGGTGTTCCTATAAAAGGAAAGGAGTGTGCACTCCATTCCTTCCTCTTCCCTCTCTCATGGGCTGGAATGTGGAGGTGGCGGAGAGCCATCTTTGATCATTTGTTCCAGGAGAAGCCTGCAGAGATGATAAAGCAACGAGATGATAAGAGCCTGGGTCCACACAGAGTTCACCTGTGACCTTGGGCTGCCTGTCAGGACTTTTTCAAAAGGAAGAAATCTTTATCTCATTTAAGCCATTGTATTATGGAAGAATTTTGTTACAGAAGTCCAATGTGTAGCAATAAAATTTTTCGAAGTAGTACAGGAGATGGAATCTCTCATGCAGGTTCCAACCTGGATGGCTCCCTAAGTGTAAGATATGGTAGGAGACTCTGTGGCAAGAATAGCCTTCCTGGGAGTCAGAAAGATCAGACTTGAAAAGCAGCGCGCCGGTGGCTACATGGCCTGCAGTATGTTATTTAACCTCTCTGGACCTGTGGGTTTTCTTTGTTGCTGTTCCTTTGTTTCCTTCTATAGAATGGGGAAATGGTGGTGCTACTCTAAAGACTTGAGATGGTATTTGTGAAAGTCTGCACCTAGTCCCTGGCATACGGTGGGCCTCCATAGTGGCAGCCATTGTCGTTATGAATAACTCTGGGTGAAGATGGCAGGGGCAGCTAGCTCACCAGGGAGAGGTGTCACAGGAACTTGAGCACACAGATGCACTTCTTTCTCCAATCTGCGCCATACTGTTCTTTGACTTTTAATCCATCTCCATAAGAGTAGGATTTGCACTACTCTCTCATGAGTCTCACATTTTAACTGCAGTCCTGTTGCTGGCAAGATAGGCAATCTCGTTCGAGATCAGTGAGGTTTGTGATCATCTGAGCATTCAGGAGTTCTGCAAGACCAACAGCTCTGGTTTGGAGTTGAGTTTCTGGGGTAACCTCAGTCTCCAAACTGAAGAACAAGCCTTAGCTGCTTCCTCATTGTACATGTCAAGAAGCAATTGCCTCTATACCACGGACTCCCTGAAATCTGTAGGGGAAGGGCCTCTTTCAGCTTTTGGTAGCTCTGGACATTGTTTGGCTTGTGGCAGCCTCACCCTAATCTCTGTCTCCATCCTCATGTGGCTTTCTCCCTGCACCCCTGTCTTTCAAAAAGGGAAACAGTCATATTGGATGAGGAACCCACTCTGCTCCAGGATGACTTCACCTTAACTAATTACATTTGCAGTGACCTAATTTCCAAATAACGTCACTTTCTAAGATATTGAGGGTTAGGGCTACAAATACCTCTTTACTTTTTTGGCAGGGAGGATGTATTAGTCTGTTTTCATGCTGCTGATAAAGACATACCTGAGACTAGGCAATTCACAAAAGGAAGAGGTTTAATGGACATACACTTCCACATGGCTGGGGAGGCCTCACAATCTTGGCAGAAGGCGAGGAGGAAAAAGAAATGTCTGATGTGGATAGCAGCAGGCAAAGAGAGAGAACTTTGCAGGGAAACTACCCCTTTTAAAGCCATCAGATCTCGTGAGACTTATTCACTATCATGAGAACAGCACAGGAAAGACCTGCCCCATGATTCAATTACCTCCCACCAGTTCCCTTCCACAACATGTGGGAATTCATGATGAGATTTGGGTGGGGACACAGCCAAACAATATTAGAGGAGGGCACAATTTAACCCAGAACACTTGGGATGATGAGGAGTGTGAACTGGAAATGCCTGAGTCCCCTAAACTGGGCTAAGGAGACAATCCCTCCCTCTGTCCTTCCCCTCCTCTTCTCCCTTTCTTTCCCTCCCTCCTTTCTTCTGTTCCCTCCTTTCCTTCTTTCCTTCCTTCCTTCCCTTCTTTCCTTCCTTTCCTTTCTTCCTTCCTTCCCTTCCTTCCTTCCTTCCTTCCCTTCCCTTCCCCTTCCTTCCTTCCTTCCGTCCTTCCTTCCTTCCGTCCTTCCTTCCTTCCTTCCCTTCTTTCCTTTCCTTATCCCTTCCTCCTATTCTTTCCCTTCCTTCTTTCCTTCCCTCTCTCCTGTCCCCTCTCTTCCTTCTTTCCATTACTCCTGCCCAAATGTCCTCTTCCCTTCCATATGTCCTCCCCTTAGGAGGCCCCCAGTGAGGTGCACAGATGAGGAATGCCAGGCTGCATAGGATGGCACCAGCCAGCTGGCTGCTTGCAAGCAGCTCCATGGGCCCTAGGGAAGAGAGGAGGCCAGCCTCCTCCATCTGAATGCCCTTCTGCTTTGTGAGCCTTGTCTCTGCTGCCATTTTTAGCAGCAGTCTAACTTGCAGGGACACTGCCCTGGTCCTCAGCTGCCGTCCAATACCTGCAGGCAGTGCCTAGGCGCTCCCTCCCTGCTGTCACGGGACACTCACCACCCGCTGATAGCCAGCCTGCTTTTTTGACATTGTGAGACATCTGCTTGGACAGCTGAGGACAATGCTGCAGTTTCCGTGGAAACCTGAGTGCCTGTAAGGACTCTAGTGGGGACTCTGACCCACCACTGGGCAGGTTCTGGGAGAGCTGTCAAGAGGCTAAGAATGGTGGTCAGCCACCTGAGTGAGGTCTCTCTGATCTGTGATCTGAGTGACGTCACTCACTCTGCAGCAAGGGGCCCTCTCTGGGCCTCAGCTTGCTTCTCCAGTGAGAAATTGCCAAGCCTGGCCACCTGCCTGAAATGAGGATGAGAGGAGATAGAAGCAGCACAAACACAAACTAACATTTAGAGGGATTATCTTGTCAGTTGCATGGGGCTTTCTTTTGCTGTCCATAGAGATAGCTGCAGGAAGAGGGATGGAAAGATGGAGGAGGGGATGGGGCCTGATTCCTCAATATGAAAAGAGGTACAAGAAGCAGCAGAAAGCTCGCTTTTAAGAAGAAGCATTTTAGATTTGGCCATCCCAGGGGCCCAGATGATGCAGCAGTGGAGGAAGCCAATCTCAGATTCCCTCTTCTCCTCAATTCTTCCCTGGGTCATGGTGCAGCTCAGGGCCTCTGAAGGCGCTGGCTGCCCTCAGTGGAAGACTTTGAGACCAGTCAGCACATGGCCTATTGGCAGATTCACAAAGGGCATCTTCCATCTCACTCTGCTGTGTGAGTAAACGGTTATGAAGCCTTCGCAGGTGCCACAGAGACGCCCCAGGGCTGAAGACCATGCATAAACCCTTTTAGCTTTGAAAAACACTCACAAGGGCAGTTATTAGTTACAGCACCATGTTTAGGGCCTTTTAAGACAATTTTTGTTTATGAATTTGTAGGAACATAGATGATTTGCTGTTTGCTGACTGTGGTTCTCCTCTGAAAACCTCTCTCTCATGCTTCTTTCCTCCTGGTAGTTATAGAATCGACTCAGACTACATTTCCCAGCTCCCTCCATGCCTAGCAATGGCCATGTGACTACATTCCAGCAAATGGGATGCTGTGGAAGTGATGTATGTATAGCTGCCAAGGAAGCCGCTTATCCTCCACATCTCTTACCAATGCTGGAAGGTGGACTTGGGGTAATGAACCAGTACTAATGAGGATGTAGCCAAACGGAATAGTGGGACAGTGAAATGAAAGGAAGTTGGATCCCTGTATGCCTGCCAGATCAGAACAGCTGCCCTCCATCCTCTCTCCCAAAACTGCCCAGTACAGCTCAAACTTTAAAGGAGAAAAATCAACATTCAATCTTGTTTAAGTCATCCTTATTTTTATCTCTGCTAAAACAACTGAACCAACACACACAAACTGGATCAATAAGTAATTTGCACTGTGACTTTGCTTATTATCATGCATGTATATTGGTCTACAAAAAACATGAGTGCTAAATCTCATCAAAGCTTTGCTCACATGTTAACTGTCTTTTCCAGCCTATAAACACCATACACCACTTTCTTATAAAGGGCTTCTTAGATACAGGGAGTTAACCCAGAACCCTTTAAAAATGTTCATATTCTCAAGCAGCTAATAGCAAGGTCAATTCAGAGTGATTTGCCTTCAGGGAGGGACCCTCAGAGAGAACCTTGTTTTGGAGAGTTTTAAGAAGCCCTGTGGGCTCTATGACCTTATATCTCAGATTTTTAGGACAATTCTAATTTAAACTATTGTGGCCTAGATCCCATAAACGTATTTGTAAGTGTGTGTGCCATAGTTTTTGTTGAGAAATGTGGTCGCAGTCCCTATGGGCCCCTCAGCTGATTGTCATACCTTTGCGTCATTTTGCCCTCTGGTCTTCTGACTGCCAACTGAGGAAGGTCTAAACTCAGGGGATGGGGGACTGCTTCCTCCAAGCTGCTCCCTCTGGCCCCCTCTCTGATGGGCTTTTTCTATTCTAGGACTGAACTGAACTGCACTCATTTGTAGAGAAGCTTTTTTTTTCCTTTTTGGAGAAGTTAAGCTTCTTTGGAGATTAAAGTTGGTTTCCCCAGCTTCCTTACAAACTTACAGTGTTAAAACTGGGTCATAGAGGCATAGTCGTTCCATTTTCTAACCAGACAATAGCTTCAGGCAGCGCCAGAGTTCCCCTCCTCTCTGCTCTCTTTAGGAAGCCACCGAGCAAGTCCCTCCTGCTGGGAGTGGACAGACCTCCTTTGCACCTGCCCTCCTCCCTAGGCCAAGGGCACTTTCCCTTGTCACCAGCTTAAGCTGTCCCCTTTTCCTTTCATCTCTAATTTATGCTGCTGGCCTCCAGGGGGCTCCCCTCTGCTCCCACTTCCCTCTCCTTCCCTCCTCCCCCTAGGATGCATTCTAATGAAGGGCAAGGACATTTTGGGGGGGGTCATGGTGCTAGGGTGGAATTTTTGTCTGTCCTCAAGGGCTTAATGCGTTGAGACTGTCATAGATGGTATCATCATTCAAAAACATTTTCTGGCCCTTCCTGAAGGAGAGGACAGTTCCCTGCCCCCTGCTCCCCAACTGACATCAGATTTGACATAGTGACTTGCTCTTGCCAAGAAAGGCAAGCAAAAGTGATATGACACGTGTCACTTTCAGGCAAAAGCTTTAAAAGCCAGTGTGTGGTTTGCCATGTATCTTTTCTCTCTTCCACGGGATAAACAGTGGTCCAGAAAGGGGCCGCTTCATCAGCCTGGGTCCCAAAGATGATGACACGAAGCAGAGACATAGTTGACCCATGACAGATGGGTAGTTTGAGCAAGAAACAAACCTCTCTGCTGTAAGTCATTGCAGGTTGGGTATGTTGCTGCTGTAGCATAACCTAACCTGTCCTGACTGTTCTAGAACATACATAGAAATGATCTCAGACTCTTTTTCTATGAAGCTATGGTGAGTTGGGCTTGGGTTGGGTATGAAAGGAGATTGCTGCATCATAAGAATATAGTGTGGATGGATTAGTCTACCTCTGCTCTAGGCCTTAGAAAGAACGCCGCCATTCCCTACTTCCTACTCCACTCTCTTTTCTGCCCCGGAATAATCTTAATGTTATTTGTTTCCACATGTGCCTCTGTATTAGTCCATTTTGACACTGCTGATAAAGACATACCCGAGACTGGGTAATTTATAAGGAAAAAGAGGTTTAATGGACCCACAGTTCCACATGGCTGGGGAGGCCTCACAATCATGGTGGAAGGTGAAAGGCACGTCATACATGGCGCCAGACAAGAGAGAATGACAGCCAAGTGAAAGGGGAAACCCCTGAGAAAACCATCAGATCTTGTGAGACTTATTCACTACCAAGAGAACAGTATGGGGAAACCATGCCCATGATTCAGTTATCTCCACCTGGTTCCTCCCGCAACACATGAGAATTATGGGAGCTACAATTTAAGATGAGATTTGGGCGGGAACAGCCAAACCATGTCAGCCTATTTCCATCCCTGGTCCACCTAAGACAGGACGCAATCTCTCTTCTCACACACCAGAAAGAGGACATTGCATTAGAAGAGCTGATGACAAATATAGGTTTTACTGAAGATCTCACAGGGAAGATAGAGAGAAGGTTTATTTCATATCCTCAGTGCCAACTTCCTGTGCATATCTTTAGCAGTTCTCCATGATACAGTGAGCTCTGGAGCCAAAATACTTAGGTTCGAATCCCAGCTCTACCACTTAATGTGTGATCCTGAGCAAGTGAATTAAATTCTATCTCTGAGTTTTCTCTTGTGCAAATTGGCGACAATGACACTTCCTGTCTACTAAGGTTATTACTCTTGGTCTTTGACAAACATGAAAGTTAGACTCAAACCAGTCTCTTCCTGGTAACTTCATCCTTTACCTGTCTTCTCCTAATGACCAGAGATACCTCTACAAAATGAGGTTGAGCAGGAATATCAAGCATGACACAAAGAAAATGCATAGTAAATGTTAGTCATCATCATCATTATTATTTTGGCTATTAAAAATCTTCATCAGATACACTTGCTTTCCTAAATCCCTTCCTCCCCATTATGTTGTTGGTGGCTGTGCCTTTCATTTGACTTTCTCTTGTGTCATGTCCAGCCTCATGGGCTCCTGTCCCTCCCCTTCTGAATTGAAGCTCCCCCACAGTTGAGTCTCTTGTGTATTTGGGATCTGGCCTTCGTGTTCTCCTCTCTCTGTCTACCTCTTCCCTCCCACACCTCCCATAACCACAAGGACACATATCTCTAGCTCTTAACCATCCTACCCTGGAGACATTACTTGCAGAGAATAGCCTTCAACCTGCTGTAAAGTTCCCTCCTGGGGGGACGGGGCAACCTTGAGATCTTACATCCCACAGCCCCAGCCTCCCATGCCAAGACCTTCTCATCTCTTCTGCCCTGGCAAGCTGACAAGTATGGCTCAGAGGCTCAGCAGAGGGAAAGATGTTGGCCCTCTGATCCTCAGCATCAGTGGGTTTAAGTCAGGTCACAATCCAGACCTGGAGTGTTTGTATTTTAAGGCTTATTTCTACTCAAATGAAACTCTGGTTCAAAGCCTTTCAGGCCAATGAAAAATTTCAGCCAACTGAGACCAACCGAATGTGGTTGTATCCATACATTCAGAGCCAGGTCTTGGCGGGTGAAGCAGGTGACAAGGAGGATATCATTTGGGGGAACCTAGCACTGGCTGAAATTATCACCGTTTATTCTTCACTAGCTGTGTCACAGTTTTGGATCATTTTAATCTTGGATTTCAGTGAAGACCCTGAGATCTTCCTCGTGGGTCCCCTGCATTCTGATGAAATTGTCTTTAGTGTCTCAGCAGGCTGTGTGGTTCAGAGCATGAGTGTGGAGTTGAGAGATGTCCATTCCACTCCAGGCTTCACCCTAAAAGGCAGTGTGAGGTGGAACAAGTTAGTCTGAGGCTCACTTTTTTCATCTGTAAAATGATCATTATTACCATCATCATTGTCACCATCATCAATTGCCATGCCCCCTGCCTCACAGTCTTATTAGGGTTCAACAGGATAAGGCGTGTAAAGTGTTTGGCCCAGGGCCTGGGACCTGCTGTTACTATTATTATTCCTTCAGGTCACCTGGTCCTCCAGGGCCTCTTTGTAACCCTTACAAAATGATCTCTGACACTCTGAGCCTACGTTTACTGGAATCTTAGGAAAAAAAGCATTTGTGAGGTCCAGGATTTAATCTTGTTTGTCCTCAGGCATGTGGTTATTAACAAGGGTTGTTTACGTGGGGCCTGCCCATCCCGCTGAGCTTACGCACAGCACCTTCTGGGATCCTCACGGTGGCCCTGCGAGGTCAGGATTATTATTTCCATTTCACGAATGAACAAGAGGCCTAAGGAGGTTGAAGCACTCACTCAAGTTCACACATCCAGAAAGGAGTAGGATTGGAGTATGAACCTCAGTCTGATTGATTTTGTAAACACTTTTCAACACTGTTTCAAGTACTTTTTAAATAAGCATTAACTAATGTCATCAGCTTAACAACGCTATGAGGCAGGTACCATGACTGCCCCCCTTTTGTAGATGAGGAAACTGAGGCACAAAGCGGTTAAGCCACTTGCCCAAGTGGCCACACAGGTTTGCATGGCAGTGACAAATTCATCTGGGCAGCGTGACCCCAGCTGCCTCCCAAAGCCGTTCTTTCCCATACGTGCCACTGTCTCTCAGAGGGGTCCCACTTTTTCCGTGGGTACCTTGGCTGCCTTCCTGGTACAGACATAGCCCTCCTTCTCTGTTCCTCTCAAGCCTCTTAAAAGGGGAGCCACTGCTCTGTGTTCATTTCTCCACGACCGCAGCTTCCCTCTTCTCCTGCTTCCTCTGCAGAAGCCAGTGGGTTTGTTCTGCAAATTGCTAGAGTTGGAGGAGGCCAGGCACATTGTTTAGGCTGCTGGTGGTGGGGGCCAATGCCAGCTACTGGACCAGAGCCAGACCTCCCCCGTGTCAAATCCACCGCAGGGAGGCCCGCTCCACCTCCTCCTGGAAGGTCTCCCTAGGGCATCACACGAGAACATGAAAAACAAAAACCACACAACGAAACCATTTTTCCAAGGAGGGCCCACTTGCCCAGCACAGTAAAATCCACGCCTATTGACCTGTATTCCAGTAGATGCATTCAGTGTGTCCCCTGGCAAAATAACGTGGTCGTTATTGTAAGAGACTGCCCATTGCCTTCCCCAGTGGATGCTCTATCCTTCACCCAGTGCTCATGGGCATTTGTGGAGGGGTCCTCTTCCATGGCCAGCCAACAGCCCCACTTCTGCACCCTGGCTCATACCATCAAGAGTCTGCACCCTGGACTAACTTAGACTAAGAAAAGACTTTAATCAACTGGTTCCATCTCTCCAGCCCACACAGATATCTGGGAACTCCTAAAAACACCATCTCTGCCTGAAGAAATTCCCTAGCATCGCTAATGCGGGCTAGCAAAGAGGGGTGGGGGCTCACTCCATCTTTTAACAACTTGACTTATTAGGAAGTGTCCTCACCTCCTGAGTCAAATCTACTCTCTTAAAATTTTCTCCCATTCTCTTTGTGCATGTTCTGGAGTAACAAGATCAAGACTGCTTCGTCCTCTACATGACAGCCCTTTAATATTTAAAAGCAGCTGTTCTTTTTTTTTTTTTTTTTTTCAGTCTCCAATTCCCTAGGCTAAATATATCCAGTTCTTCCATCTGTTATTCCAACAGGATGGTTCAGAATTCCTCACCATTCAGGCTGTCCCGATAGGAGAACTCTCAAGATTGCCAATGCCCCCTTTAAAATGAGGCCTCAGGAACTGAACCCACTGTTAGAGCTGACTGTGGTCTGGGTTCCCTAGGCATGGGCTGCATTTACTTTCCTTAGGAGCTGGGTTGCCCCGTTGGCTCACTCCAATCTGCTCCTCTCACATAAGCTGCTGCTGGTTATGTTTCTCCCACATTCTAAACTTGGACAAGAGAGTTTTTAGATCTAAATGTGGGCTTTTATATTGATTACTATTTAAAAACCTCTTAATCCCTTTAAAAGGAAATTCTAGTCAAATTCAACATGTTCCCATATCAACAGCATTATTTTATCTTTTCCATTTCATATTATCTTCAGATCTAAAAAAAAAAAAAAAAAAAAATCCCTTTACCCATTTGTCCAAGAAAAATGCCGAAAAATTCTGCCAAAGCATCTGGGTTACCCAGTAAAGAGAATTCTCCAGAAGAAGGTCAATTGAAGAGATGTCCTGCCAAGCTAATCATAAAAAAATTCTAAGCAGATGGCCTGGAAATTAGTTAGAAAATGGATGATGTGATCATCATCAGTCAACCAGCTGGTTAACCCAACTAACTATTAATGCTCTGAGTAGCATTCCATCTCACCCACAAACATATCATAGCAGACTTTGTCAAATGCTTCATGGAAATCAAATCATGTCAAGGATCAGTCTCTTGACTTTTAAAACCAATATCCTTGGCTGGGCGCCGTGGCTCACACCTTGTAATCCCCCCACTTGGGGAGGCTGAGGTGGGTAGATTGCTTGAGGTCAGGAGTTAGAGACCAGCCTAGTCAACATGGTGAAACCCCATCTCTACTAAAAATGCAAAACATAGCCAGGTGTGGTGGTGGCGTGCCTGTAGTTCCAGCGACTTGGGAGGCTGAGGCAGGAGAATTGCTTGACCTGGGAGGAAGATGGTTGCAGTCAGCTGAGATTGTACCACTGCACTCCAGCCTGGGTGACAAAGTGAGTCTCTGTGACCCCAAAAAACAAAATCAAAAACAAAACTAATACCCTTAAGAAACAACAACAACAAACAATGCTGGTTTGTTTTTCAAGAATGAATGCTGATTCCTAGTGATCATTTGTCCACAATTCATCTGTTTCCCAGTCAAGTCCAATGGGAGCATTTTATCTCCTGGCCCCATTGACTGATTCAGAGATGGGTATGACTCAAGCCAGAACAATCAGAGTCAATCCGAAAACCTGTGCTGGAACTATTTAGAAAGAATCTTCTTTCTACTGAAATTGCTAAGTTTGGAGGACATAAGCCTTGGAGTGTCAAGAGCCATCACATTAGATGGCTGAGAATGAAGTCAATAGAGAAGCTAGCAGAGAAACTGGCTGGATTGCTATTAAGCCTTCATGATGATATCTGACACCCGATTTAAAAGTTGGAGGCAACCAAGATGCCCTTCAGTAGGTGAATGGATAAGTAAACTGTGGTATACCCAGGCAATGGGATACCATTTAGCACTAAAAATACACAGCTATTGAGTCATAAAAAGACATAGGGGAACCATACATGCATATTACTAAGAAGCCAATCTGAAAAGGCTGCATACGGTATGATTCCAACTACATGACATCTGGAAAAGGCAAAACTATGGTAATAATAAAAAGATCAGTGGTTGCCAGGGGTTGTCGGGGAGGAAGGAATAAATAGGTGAAACACAGGGGATTTTGTGGGCAGGGAAACTACTTTGTATGATAGTGTAATGGCAGATACAGGTCACCAAACATTTGTCCAAATCCATAGGCTGTTACTATAAACCCACAATACTAATAGTGAACCCTAATGTAAACTATGGACTTTGGATGGTTATGATGCATCAATGTAGGTTTATCGATTTAACAAATGTACTACTCTGAATGGGATATTGATAATGGTGGAGGCTATGTATGTTGAAATGTGAGGGGGCGTGTGGGAAATCTCTGTGCCTTCTGCTCAATATTGCTGTGAACCTAAAACTGCTCTAAAATATAAAGTCTATGAAAAGAAAATCACTTGGTCATATTTACATGGGCCTATTTCCAGACTCTCTATTCTGTTCCATTGATCTATATGCTCATCTCCTCACCAATACCACAGCATTATTTCTCCAAATGTATATTTCTTTTTAAAAATTGTTTTTGCTATTCAAGTTTCTTTTGCTTGCCATATAAATTTTAGAATCAAGTTACAAAAAAATCCTCCTGTGATTTTGATGGAAAGTGTGTTAATTTTATAGATGAATTTGAAGAGAACTGACATCTTTGCTATGTGATGGCTTCCAATCCATGAACATAGTTTGTCTTTATTTAATTGGTTCTTCTTTGATTTTTTGCTACCAGGGTGTGTGTGCGTATGTGTGTGTGTGTGTGTGCGTGTGTGTGTATTTTTTTTTTGAACTGTCAAAAATCAAGATTCTGTGCAACTTTTGTTAAGTTTCTGTTGTAGTATTTTACTTTGTGGGGGAGGAGCTATTGTAAATTTTCTTGACTTTTAAATTTCAGTTTCCAATTATACCTTGCTAGGATATAGAAATATGATTGATTTTTTTTTGTGTGTTGACCTTGTATCCCACAATCTTACTAAATTTGGTTAATTTTTCTAGCTTATTTATAGATTCTTTGGGGTTTTCTATGTAGACAATCATGGTATCTACTAATAGGGATGATTTTATCTCTTACTTTCCAATCTGGATGTGTAATATTTCTTTTCGTGCCTAACTCCACTACCTAGAGTCCCCAGAATAATGTTGAATAGGCATAGTAAGACAGGACAACCTTGTTCTCAGCCTTAGGGGAAAAGCATCCCCTTTCATCATTAAGTATGATGTTAGCTGTAGGTTTTTCTAAATGCCACTTATCAGGTAAAAGAAAGACTCTCAATATTGAATTTTTTAAATTAAAAAAAAAAAAAGATTCTTCTGGCTGGGCATTATGGCTCACGCCCATAATCCCAACACTTTGGGAGGCCAATCACTAGGTCAGGCATTCAAAACCCACCTGGCCAACATGGTGAAGCCCTGTCTCTACTAAAAATACAAAAAAATTAGCCGGGCATGGTGACATGTGCCTATCGTCCCAGCTATTCAGAAGGCTGAGGCAGCAGAATTGTTTGAACCCAGGAGGCGGAGGTTGCACTGAGCTGAGATTGTGTCATTGCACTCCAGCCTAAGTGACAGAGTGAGACTCCATCTCAAAAAAAAAAAAAAAAATACAAAAATTAGGCGAGCGTGGTGACATGCACCTGTAATCCCAGCTACTTAGGAGCCTGAAGCAGGAGAAGGCTTAATACTCTTGAGAGCTAAGAAAGATTTCATTCTTCTTCAGTTGATCCCAGATAAAAGAGCAAAAGTCCCCAGAAAAATCTGAGCTGAGGTACTGACAACCATATCTTCTCTCAGGCCCTATCTCTGACAATTGACCCACGTTCCAACATCTTGAACCTCTCCCAGACCCACAACTTCAGTAGCTTGGGGAACTGGCAGAGCAAACTGCTGCCTTCCTGCAGAAGGGAGTGAACCACAAACGAGGGAGAAGATGCAAATTCCCAGACTCAGAGACCCTCAAGTTTTTCAGGTGAAAACTGAAAAAGCGTCGGGAAGCTAAGAAATCTGAGCCAAGTGTTTGGTCAGAGCTATCCTCCAGCTCTGCCAGAAGTCAAACAGCTAAGAGAGAAGAGCTGGAACAAGACTAAATCAAGAACATTCTTCTAGCCTGGGATCTGAAATGGATGTGGTTGAAGGAAGAGCAGCGGCCTAGGGGGAGAATGCAAGAAACAGGGAATCCATAAATCCACCTGCAGCGTTTTGTGAAACATTAAGCCCAGCTTCATTTCAGTGCTGATCCTCATGGAAACACTTCAGGGAAACCCCAGAAGCTGGGCTGAGTTTCCTAGCCACACTATGCTGCCACCAGCTCTCATGGGGACACCCCCTCCCAGCCCTTTACCTCACTGGATCCTCATACCCAGTCTGGTTTGAACCCCTGTGCCAAAGCACATACTTATCTGCCATTTTGCCAACCAGCACAGGCAAAGCCGACTAGAGAACAGAGTGTTAAATGGTCATTGCTCTTTCGGTTGGGCCGAAACATCAAAATGACTTCTCTGAATACATTTGGCTCTAATGTAGCTACTATTTCCCATGGGCAAAAGCACAACTAAAAGTCAACGTCACACCAGGACATTTTAATTTCCAGAGGTGTTTATTTTCCCTCCGAGGACAAGCAATCGCTTTTTATTTTGTTTAATTACAGACACAGAAGGAAAAATAAGAAACTAGAGGTCGCTTGAGGTTTCTGTGAGAAACAGCGCTTTTCTCTCATCTAAAATGTAGATTGCATTCCTGGCTTGACATTTATGCTCCCTGAGTGTGAAATAAGAACCTTGGGAAATTATTGTCCATTTGATGAAAACCCAGGCTTCCAAGCTTTGGAAGTATCTGCTGGTTCCCTGGAATGGGCAGACTTGTTGCTCAAGGTCTGGGAAACGAGATGAGACTGGAGTTGACCTCTCCTGCTGTTTTGGGGAGGGCAAAAATCGCCATCTGCTCTAACCCAGTCTTTATTCTGATGCAAATATGTTAGACCAGACCTATCCCAACTCGTTATAAGGAAGATGTGTTTTTCTTTGAGTCAATACACCTTTCCCTGGTTAATAATTACTGACTGGACGGACACAGGAACTTTCGGCTCCAACTCTTACAGAAGAGACTGTATAAACAAAGGTATTGTGAACAAGTATTTGGAGGATTGTAGGTAAATTCATAATTTCCCCTTATGTTTTAACATTATATTACATTCTATCACATCTAAAGCTATAACCTCAAATGGTTTCCCATTATCCTCAGCAATTTCAGGTCTTTTCTAAGCAATGGAACGTATTTTCCACAAGCGAAACTTTACACAGATCTCAAATATATAAAACAGATAGAATTGGAGCTTAAACTAAACTCTTCACAAGCCACAGAGGAGAGATTGGAACCTTGACCGATTCAAATGTTGCTTAATCTCTGCTAGAGGAAGAACTCAACATGTGTCAAGATGGGAACCTTTAGTTGAGCCTAGTTGCTACCATGTTTAAATGATTAGAAGGCCAGAGAGGAAGGAGGAAGGTGGCCTGGGAGCGTGGCCAACGCATTCTGGACCAAAGACCCCCCTCTTCTACCCCTATCCAACACAAGGAAGGTCCTTCGTGAAGCTACATGCCCGCTTCTGAATTTTGGTCACCCTGTGGAAAAGTGGAGGGACCCAGATGCATTTGCACATCTGGTTCTGACGACTGAAAACCCATCCAAGCTGAATGAGTTGAGTTTCCCAAAACAGCTGCTGCCCTCCTTTTCTCTCAAGAAATCCTTCTCTGCCTCCCATGAGGAAGGGAAACAGGCTCTATAGAAAATGTGCTCTCAATAATGCTTGCCCTTCAAACAAAAACATGACAATCCCTGTGTTCAGGAGAATGAGAACCATTCACAGTGAAGCTGAGATTCCATTCAAATAAAGTACTTCCTTCCCCACTTGGCAAGAGAAAACTATCATCTTGGAACCCATCACACTCTCTAAGAAAGACAAGATGTCTCACTGCCAGCAAAGGTTTGAGCACAGGCTCATGGTGCGGGCCCCTACAGAGTCAGTTAACCTCTCTGTGCCTGAGTTTTCTCCCCTGTCAAACTAAGCATAGGGTTGGACTCAAACATTTCAAAATTTCCAGTAACAGAAAGCAAGGCTCAGACTGCAAATGCTTAAAATCCCGCAGCTTAACAATCAGAGAATGAGCTCACATTAAAAAAACTACAGAACTGAAAAGAACCATGGATGTTCCTGTATTCAAATCCCTACATCAGGTTGGTGGTCTTTCTTATGTGTCACTTGACAGGCTGTACATCCAATGATTTCAGCCAACACTGACCTAGGTGTTGCTGTGAAGGTATTTTGTGGATGTGGTTAACAGCTACAACCAGTTGATTTAAAATAATGGAGACTACCCCTGATAATACGAGTGGGCCTCATCTAATCTGTTGAAGACATTAAGAGAAAAACAGGTTTTCCAGAGAAGAAATTCTGCCTTAAGACTGTGACATAGAAACTTGACCTGAGTTTGCAGCCTGCTGGCAACTCCTAGAGATTTCAGACTTGCCAACACCACAGTGGCATGCAGGAACCAATTTCTTAAAATAAAACTCTCTGTCTCTGTCTCTGTCTCTACATATATGTATCATATATAATATATATTATTTTATATATATGTGTATATGTTATCTATCATCTATCTCTATGATCTACCTACTTAGCTACCTATTTATCATCTATAATTCTATCTATACATCTATTATCTACCTACCATTTATCTATCTATTATCTATCTATCTATATCTATCTATCTATCTATCTATCCATCTATCAATCTATAATCCCATTGCTTCTGTTTCTCTGGAGAACCTTGACTGATATACCAGGACTCTTCAAGGCAAATAGTCCGAGATCATATTATTCCTAAGAAACAGAGACAAGACCAGGGTCCAAATCTCCCTGGACTCATTCCGTGTTCTTTCACCAGAACCCACAGCTCTTCAGTTACCCTGCTGTAACCCAGACACACATCTTAAAATGAACTTCACTTTCTGAAAGAATTAAGAGATAAGTCCAGCTGAGCAGGATTTTTCACCCTGACCCACAGGAATGAAAACATTGAGATTGCAACCTGAAATACACATATATACAGAGACACATTTAGCGTGTTAACAAAACAAAAAATTCCTGAAATAAGACTTGTCAGATGGAATACATTTGATAATTTCTATGTTACTCTCTTTTACTTCATTGTTTGAAAATGCTAGTCATAACCATTAAATTGCTTGTGTGAGCCCAAATTGCCCACTGTGGTGGGTGCCCCTGGTGCTCATAACCCATCCGTGATCTGCCTCTGATTTCAGTCGCAATGGTGGTAGAACATCCCATGTGAGTCAGTTCAGACTCACTTTACTCATAGTGTCCCCCGCCACCCGAGGCATGCTGTACACTTTGTTCCGCTTTGAGACCCAGCATCTCGTGGTAGCTCCTATGGCTCCCACACAAGTATAGCCTGAGAGTGTGGGAGAGTTAACGTTCCATGGGGCAGTCCTCATCCAGTGGAGTTGGTGTAGAGTGGATCAGCCTCCCACCCTTCTAGCAGCCCATTTGTGGAGGCGTTCTGTACACTCCTCAGGAGGACTTGCAGAGCTGAGCTCCATGCTCATGGCAGTGACCTTGATAATGCACCTGCTTCCTCCCTGCTAGTTCCTGGGATCACTTCCCAAATCAATAAGCTGCCCGAAGTCTATGCCCCATCTCTTCTCTTCCTTCATCCCTTTATCTGTTCATCTACCCACCATTCATCCATCCACCCATCCATCCACCCACCCACCCATCTACCCATTCCGTCATCCACTCATCCAAACAGCTATCCACTTACTCACCCATCAGTCCATCTACCTATCCATTCAGCCATCCATGGATCCAACTGTCTATACATCCATCTATCCATCTGTCCACCCATTTATCCAGCCAGCCAGCCATTCAACTATCTATCCATCCAACTATCCAGCCATCCAGTCAGCCATCCATCTATTCATCCACCCCTATCCATCTGTTTTCCAAAAGTATTTATTAAACATATGCTTGGTTTTTAGGGACCACATAAAAATTGAAACCAAGGCCCAGCCTCCCTGTCACTGCAGGAACCTTCTACAAACCCCTTCAGATGGTCACCAGGATTTGCTAGAATCTCCAGGAATGACAGGAGTTTGTATGCCTCAACTAAGTCTTCCCATTGCCAGACAAGAGAGTGGGACGAGAAGGGAGCCTGGGGATAGCCAAGGCCTTCCACGGGTTAAGCACTGTGCTAGTTTATATTTTCACTTTCATTGACGAGAAGTAGTCTCTCTTTTTAAAAGTTAAAAACAGGCAAATTATTTTTTATAATAGCATTATCAAGATATTTATGTACTATGCAATTTACCTATGTAAAGTATTCAATCCAATGGTTTTAAGTAGTTAAGTTTTTTAAGTTAAAACAGACGTTATTTTTTTTATAACAACTTTTTTTTGAGACAGAGTCTCACTCTGTGGCCCAGGCTGGAGAGCGGTGGCACAATTTAGCTCACTGCAACCTCCACCTCCTGGGTTCAAGCTATTCTGTTGCCTCAGCCTCCAGAGTAGCTGGGACTACAGATGCATGCCACCATGCCAGCCTAATTCTTATATTTTTAGTAGAGACAGGGTTTCACTGTTGGCAAGAATGGTCTCAAACTCCTGACCTCATGATCCACCCACTTTGGCCTCCCAAAGTGCTGGGATTACAGGCATGAGCCACCATGCCTAGCCTTTATAACAGCTTTATTAAGAAATTTACATACCGTGTAAAGTGTTCAATTTAATAGTTTTTTAATACATCCACAGAGTTGTGCAACCATTGCCCTAGTTTTAGAATGTCCTCATTATACCAAAAAGAAACCCCATACTCGTTAGCAGTCCCTCCAATTTCCCTCCATGCCTGAGCCCTAGGCAACCACTAATCTACTTTTCTGTCTCTATGGATTTGCCTATCCTGGCTATTTCACATCAGTGGAATCATGCAATATGTGGATTTTTGTGATTGGCATCTTTTGCTTAGTATAACATCTTCAAGGTTCATTCATGTTGCAGCACGTTCTGTAATAAAATCTAGTACTGCCCCTAGTTCCTTTTTATTCTTGAATAATATTGCATCAAATGGACACTTTTTTATCCCTTTATCACTTGGTAGACATTCTGGTTATTTCAAAAAGTAGTTTCTTATTAAACTAAACTCTGCTTTAGAATTCTATCTTAGCTTTGACCTTCTAAGTCAATTCAGGACAAGCCTTCTCCGTCTTCATGTGGGAGCCCCTCTAATACGTGAGAGTTCTTCTCCAGCTTGTCTTTCTGCAGTTGTTGATGTTCTGACCTGATCTCTAGTCCACACCTTTCTCATCATGCTGATCACATTCCCCTGACAAGCTCCTGTTTATCACAATCATCGTAAAAGTTGGGTGGCCAGTGTGGAATATTACAGTGAGTGCTATCCTTTTAATTATAAATTTATATAATTATTAATAAAATGACAATTACCCTGAATGGAGGTCATACTGTGAAACTGTGCCCAAAAAAGGGTATATTCAATTTTAATTTTTTACGTATTAATACATTCCACAGAACTGAGTAAGGGCCCATTTACCACAATGACATTCCTCTGAGTGAATAGGAGGGCCTGGCTACCATAATAAAACCATTTAGAAAACCTTTGTGAAGTAGCTTGATAATGCTCTTTTCCCCAGAGGTGTCAATGTGACCATATAATTACTTCCATCTCAGAAAGAAGTTTGACAGAGAAAGGTCTGCCACACAGATGTCCAAGAAAATGGAGGAGAAAGCAAGTGAGGGAAGGAGTGAAGAGGTCCCCATGACTCTCTTGTACTCTTCAGCTCTAATCATTCTCACCGTTATCTTTGCTTCATGAGTCTGTCTTCCCGGCTAAAGTAAGCGTTCTCCTAAGACAAGGGCCCTTATTCAGCATGTCCTGAAATCCTGCACAGACCCTGATGCCATCCCTACAAACCAAGCATATGCTTAATAAATACTTTTGGAAAATAGACGGATACGGGTGGATGAATGGATGGATGAGTGAACGGATGGCTGGATAGTTGGATGGACAGATAGTTGAATGGATGGATGGATGGATGGATAAATGATTGGATAGCTGGATAGATGGATGAATAGACAGATGGATGGATGAATGGTTAGGTAGACGGATTGATGGGTGAGTGAGTGGATAGCTGTTTGGATGAGTGGATGACTGAATGGGTAGATGGGTGGGTGGGCGAATGGATGAATAGTGGGTAGATGAATGGATAAAGGGATGAAGGAAGAGAAGAAGAGATGAAAACTCATGACTACAAACAGATTGGGCAGATAGCTGGTTGGGTGAGTGGATGAATAAATGTGTAGATGGGTGGGTGGATGGATGAACGGTAGGTGGATGGATGGATGGATGGATGGATGACTAAAGGGGTAGAGAGAGAGAAAAGAAGAGATGAAAACTCATAACTACAAACAGAACCATCTTCTCAGGGATTAATTAACAGCCTGCACAGGCATGTATTGAAGATATTGCAGGAATGGTTCCAGACCACCACAATGAAGCAAATATTGCAATAAAGCAAGACATACAAATTTTTTGGTTTCCAAGTTATGTTTACACTATACGTAATCTATTAAGTGTGCAACAGCATTGTCTAAAAAACAATGTACATACTTTAATTTAAAAATACTTTATGGCTAAAAAATGCTAATGGTCATCTGAGCTTTCAGTAATTACTAATCTTTTTGCTGATGGAGTGTCTTGCTTGGATGTTGATGGTTGCTGACTTAGGGTGGTGGTTGCTGAAGGTTGGGGTGGCTGTGGCCATTTCCTTTTTTTTTTTCTTTACTTTAAGTTCTGGGGGTACATGTGTAGATCTTGCAGGATTGTTACATAGGTATACACATGCCATAGTGGTTTGCTGCCTCCATCTCCCCATCACCTACATTAGGTATTTCTCCTAATGTTACCCCTCCCCAATCTCCCGACCCTCTGCTATCCCTCCCCTAGCCCCCTACCCCCCAACAGATGCAAGCATGTGATGTTCCCCTCCCTATGTCCATGTGTTCTCATTGTTCAACTCCCACTTATGAGTGAGAACATGTGGTATTTGATTTTCTGTTCTTGTGTCAGTTTGCTGAGAAAGATCGTTTCCAGATTCATCCATTTCCCTGCAAAGGACATGAACTCATCCCTTTTTATGGCTGCATAGTATTCCATGGTGTATATATGCCACATTTTCTTTACCCAGTCTATCTTTGATGAGCATTTGGGTTGGTTCCAAGTCTTTGCTATTGTAAACAGTGCCACAATGAACATACGTGTGCATGTGCATTTATAATAGATGGATGTGTAATCCTTTGGGTATATACCCAGTAATGGGATTGCTGGGTCAAATGGTATTTCTATCTCTAGATCCTTGAGGAATCGCCACACTGTATTCCACAATGGTTGAACTAATTTACACTCCAACCAACAGCGTAAAAGCATTCCTATTTCTCCACATCCTCTCCAGCATCTGTTGTCTCCAGATTTTTTAATGATAGCCATTCTAACTGGTGTGAGATGGTATCTCAATGTGGTTTTGATTTGTATTTCTCTAGTGACCAGTGATGATAAGCATTTTTTTAATGCTTGTTGGCCACATACATGTCTTCTTTTGAAAAGTGTCTGTTCATATCTTTTGCCCACTTTTTGATGGGGTTTTTTTTTTTTCTTGTGTATTTGTTTTAGTTTTTTGTAGATTCTGGTTATTAGCCCTTTGTCATTTGGGTAGCTTGCAATTTTTTTTCCCATTCTGTTGGTTGCTGGTTCACACTAATGATTGTTTCTTTTGCTGTGCAGAAGCTCTGAAGTTTAATTAGATCCCATTTGTCTATTTTGGCTTTTGTTGCCATTGCTTTTGGTGTTCTAGTCATGAAGTCCTTGACTATTCCTATGTCCGTCCTGAATGGTATTGCCTAGGTTTTCTTCTAGGGTTTTTATGGTGTTAGGTCTTATGTTTAAATCTTTACTCCATCTGGAGTTAATTTTAATGTAAGGTGTAAGGAAGGGGTCCAGTTTCAGCTTTCTGCACATGGCTAGTGAGTTTTCCCAACACCATTTATTAAACAGGGAATCCTTTCCTCATTGCTTGTTTTTGTCTGGTTTGTCAAAGATCAGATGGTTATAGAAGTGTGGCACTACTTCTGAGGCCTCTGTTCTATTCCATTGATCTATATCTCTGTTTTGGAAGAAGTACCATGCTGGTTTGTTTACTGTAGCTTGTAGTATAGTTTGAAGTCTGGTAGCATGATGCCTCCAACTTTGTTCTTTTTGCTTAGGATTGTCTTGGCTATGCAGACTCTTTTTTGGTTCCATATGAAGTTTAAGGTGGTTTTTTCCAGTTCTTTGAAGAGGGCCAGTGGTAGTTTGATGGGGATAACACTGAATCTATAAATTACTTTGGGCAGTATGGCCATTTTCACAATATTGATTCTTCCTAACCATGAGCATGGAATGTTTTTCCATCTGTTTATATCCTCTCTTATTTCCTTGAGCAGTGGTTTGTAGTTCTCCTTGAAGAGGTCCTTTACATCCTTGGTTAGTTCTATTCCTAGGCATTTTATTCTCATTGTAGCAATTGTGAATGGCAGTTCCTTCTTGATTTGGCTCTCTTTAAGTCTGTTATTGGTGTATAGGTATGCTTGTGATTTCTGCACATTGATTTTGTATCCTGAGACTTTGCTAAAGTTGCTTATCAGTTTCAGGAGATTTTGGGCTGAGACAATGAGGTCTTCTAAATATATAATCATGTCGTCTGCAAATAGAGACAATTTGACTCCTTTCCTAATCGAATACCCTTTATTCCTTTTTCTTGCCTGATTGCTCTGGCTAGAACTTCCAATGCTATATTGAATAGGAGTGGTGAGAGAGGGCATCCTTGTCTAGTGCCAGATTTCAAAGAGGATGCTTCCAGGTTTTGTTCATTCAGTATGATATTGGCTGTGGGTTTGTCGTAAATAGCTTTTATTATTTGAGATACATTCCGTTGATACCTAGTTGATTGAGAGTTTTTAGCATAAAGCGTTGTTGAATTTTGCCAAAGGTCTTCTCTGCATCTATTGAGATAATCATGTGGTTTTTGTCTTTGGTTCTGTTTATGTGGTGAATTACATTTATAGACTTGTGTATGTTGAACCAGCCTTGCATCCCCAGGATGAAGCCTACCTGATTGTGATGGATAAGCTTTTTGATGTGCTGCTGCATTTGGTTTGCCAGTATTTTATTGAAGATTTTTGCATCAATGTTCATCATGGATATTGGCCTGTAATTTTCTTTTTTACTTGTATCTCTGCCAGGTTTTGGTATCAGGATGATGTTGGTTTCATAAAATGAGTTAGGGAGCATTCCCTCTTTTTATTGTTTGGAATAATTTCTGAAGGAATGGTACCAGCTCCTCTTTGTATGTGTGGTAGAATTTGGCTGTGAACCCATCTGAACCTGGACTTTTTTTGGTTGGTAGGCTATTAATTGCTGCCTCTACTTCAGACCTTGTTATTGGTCTATTCAGGGATTCAACTTCTTCCTGGTTTAGTCTTGGGAGGGTGTAAGTGTCCAGAAATTTATCCATTTCTTCTAGATTTACTGGTTTATGTGTATAGAGTTGTTTGTAATAATCTCTGATGGTAGTTTGTATTTCTGTGAAATTGGCGGTGATATCTCCTTTATCATTTTTTATTGCATCTATTTGGATCTTGTCTCTTTTCTTTTTTATTAGTCTGGCTAGCAGTCTATATATTTTGTTGATCTTTTCAAAAAATCAGTTCCTGTATTTATTGATTTTTTTGAAGGTTTTTTTCTGTCTCTATCTCTTTCAGTTCTGCTCTCATCTTAGTTATTTCTTGTCTTCTGCTAGCTTTTGAATTTGATCTTGCTCCTCTAGTTCTTTTAATTTTGATGATAAGGCATTGACTTTAGATCTTTCCTCGCTTCTCACATGGGCATTTAGTGCTATAAATTTCTGTCTGGACACTGCTTTAAATGTGTCCCAGAGATTCTGGCACATTGTGTCTTTATTCTCACTGGTTTTGAAGAACATCTTTATTTCTGTCTTCATTTCATTATTTATCCAGTAGTTATTCAGGAGCAGGTTGTTCTGTTTCCATGTGGTTGTGTGGTTTTGAGTTTCTTTTTTTTTTTCCATTTATTAATTTTATTGCATTTTAGGTTTTGGGGTACATGTGAAGAACATGCAAGATTGTTGCATAGGTACACACGTGGCAGTGTGATTTGCTGCCTTCCTCCCCATCACCTACATCTGGCATCTCTCCCTTTGCTATCTCTCCCCAAGTCCCCACCCCCCACTGTCCCTCCCCTATTTCCCCCCAACTGACCCCAGTGTGTAGTGCTCCCCTCCCTGTGTCCATGTGTTCTCATTGTTCAACACCCGCCTATGAGTGAGAACATGCGGTGTTTGATCTTCTGCTCTTCTGTCAGTTTGCTGAGAATGATGGTTTCCAGGTTCATCCATGTCCCTACAAAGGACACAAACAACAAACAAGCCCATTGAGTGAGTTTCTTAATCCTGAGTTCTAATTTGATTGCACTGTGGTCTGAGAGACTGTGTGTTATGATTTCTGTTCTTTTGCATTTGCTAAGGAGTGATTTACTTCCAATTATGTGATCAATTTTAGAGTAAGTGCAATGGGGTGCAGAAGACTGTATATTCTGTGGATTTGGGGTGGAGAGTTCTGTAGATGTCTATTAGGTCCACTTGGTCCAGATCTGAGTCCAAGTCCTGGATATCCTTGTTAATTTTCTGTCTCATTGATCTGTCTAATACTGACAGTGGAGTGTTAAAGTCTCCCACTATTATTGTGTGGGAGTCTAAGTCTCTTTGGAGGTTGTTAAGAACTTGCTTATGTATCTGGTTCTCCTGTATTGGATGCATATATATTTGGGATTGTTAGCTCTTCTTGTTGCATTGATCCTTTTACCATTATGTAATGTCCTTCTTTGTCTCTTTTGATCTTTGTTGGTTTAAAGTCCATTTTATCAGAGACTAGGATTGCAACCCCTTCTTTTTTTTTTTCCTTTCCATTTGCTTGGTAAGTCTTTCTCCATTCCTTTATTTTGAGTCTATGTGTGTCTTTGCAGGTGAGATGGGTCTCCTGAATACAGTACACTGATGGGTCTTGACTTTTCATCCAATTTTCTAGTTTGTGTCTTTTGATTGGGCCTTTGGTCTGTTTACATTTAAGGTTAATATTGTTACGTGTGAATTTGATCCTGCCATTTTGATTCTAGCTGGTTGTTTTGCCTGTTAATTGACACAGTTTCTTCATTGTGTCGATGGTCTTTACCATTTGGTACGTTTTTGCAATGGCTGGTACTACTTGTTCCTTTCCATGTTTAGTTCTTCCTTCAGGAACTCTTGCAAGGCAGGCCTAGTGGTGACAAAATCTCTCAGCAATTGCTTGTCCATAAAGGATTTTATTTCTCCTTCACTTATGAAGCTTAGTTTGGCTGGATATGAAATTCAGGGTTGAAAGTTCTTTTCTTTAAGGATGTTGAATATTGGCCCCCACTCTCTTCTGGCTTGTAGGGTTTCTGCTGAGAGATCTGCTGTGAGTCTGATGGGCTTCCCTTTGTGGGTAACCCGACCTTTCTCTCTGACTGCCTTTAGTATTTTCTCCTT
>NW_016107356.1:2397596-2409686 GCF_001604975.1 Cebus imitator
TTGACTACTGAAACTTGTGTATGCTTCGTGAAGTTCTTGTGCTGTGTTTTTCAGCTCCATCAAGTCATTTATGTTCTTCTCTAAGCTGGTTATTCTAGTTAGCATTTCATCTAACCTTTTTTCAAGGTTCTCAGTTTCTTTGCATTGGGTTAGAACATATTCCTTTAGCTCAGAGAATTTTATTGTTACCCACCTTCTGAAGCCTGCTTCTGCGAACTCATCAAACTCATTCTCCATCCAGTTTTGTTCCCTTGCTGGTGAGGAGTTGTGATCTCTTGGAGGAGGAGAGGTGTTCTAGTTTTTGATGATTTCATCCTTTTTGCACTGGTTTCTTCCCATCTTCATGGATTTATCTACCTTTGGCCTTTGAAGTTGGTGACTTTTGGATGGGGTCTCTGAGTGGACATTCTTTTTGTTGATGATGAAGTTCTTTCTTTCTGTTTTTTAGTTTTCCTTCTAACAATCAGACTCCTCTGCTGCAGGACTGCTGGAAGTCCACTCCAGACCCTGCTTGCCTGGGGATCACCTGCAGGGTCTGCAAAACAGTAAGGGTTGCTGCCTGTTCCTTCATCTGGTGTCTTCATCCCAGAAGGGTACTCGCCAGATGTCAACCAGAGCTCTCCTTTATGAGATGCCTCTTTGGATATACAGGGATCAGGCAGCTGCTTGAAGAGCCAGTCTGTCCCTTATCTGAGCTCAAGTGCTGTGCTGGGAGCTGTATTTTTTCTTTCAGAGCTGCTGGGCAGGGACGTTTAATTCTGTTGCAGCAGAACTCACAATCACCTCTTTTCCCAGGTGCTCCATCCCAGGAAGATGGGGCTTTATTTATAAGTCCCTGATGTGCTGCTGCCTTTTTTCAGATATGCCCTGCCAGGCAAGGAGGGAGTCTAGTCACAGTCTGCCTGCAGATGTGTTGCTGAGTTGCCGCAGGCTCTGTCCAGCTGCTGTGTAAACTACCTTGCAGTTTTGTTTACACAGGTAAAGTTAGAACTGCCTCGGGAATGGCGGACTGCCTCGGTAATGGCATATGCACTTCCCCCCATGGAGCTTGACCATCCTGGGTCAAGCTCAAACTGCAACTCTGGCTGCGAAACTCTCAAACCAGTGGGTTTCAGATTGCTGGTCTTTGTGGGGGTGGGACCTGTTGAGCCAGATCACCTGGCTCCCTGCTTTTAGCCCCAGCTTTTTCAGGTGAATGGTGGCTCTGTCTCCCAGGCATTCCAGGCACCAGTTAAAATGGCCACCCTGATTTGTGCGGGTTTTGTACTGGAAACCCGCGGTGCAGGCTGAAACAGCCATGCTGGAAACCCGCGGTACTTGTCGGCCGGTGGGTATCTCCTTGTCTGTGGGCCGTAAAGACTGCAGGAGAAGCACAGTATCTGGACCAGAGTGCCAGAATAGCTAGAAAAGCCCTTAATGGCCTCCATTGGGTAGGTGGGGGGTTCTTTGGTTTGTTGCACTTCCCAGGTGAGGAAGCACCCCACCCTGCCTCAGCTCGCCCTCCTTGCACTACACCCACTATCCAACCAGTCCCATTGAGATGCACCTGGTACCTCAGTTGGAAATGCAGAGTTCACTCGTCCTCTGAATCGCTCTTGCTGGGAATTGTGCTCCAGAGCTGTTCCTATTTGGCCATGTTGGCCACTTCCCTCGGCAATTTCTTAATAAGACAACAATGAAGTTCACTGCATTGACTGATTCTTTCTTTCACTAAACTTTTCTCTGTGGTATGCAATGTTGTTTGGTAGCATTTTACTCACGGTAGAACTTTCAAAATTGGAGTCAATTTTCTCATACTCTGCTGCTGCTTTATCAACTAAGTTTATGTTATATTCTAAATCCTTTTGTTCTCACATTAACAGTGTTCACAGCATCTTCATGAGAAATAGACTCTATCTCAAAAAGCCACTTTTTTACTAATCCATAGGAAGCAACTCCTCATCTGTCAGTTTTCTCATGAAATTGCAGAAACTCAGTTACATTTTCAGGCTCCACTTCTAATTCTAGTTCTCTTGCTATTTCTGCCACACCTGCAGTTCCTTCCTCCACTGACTTCTTAAACCCCTCAAAGTCATAAATGAGGGTTGGAATCAAATCCCTCCAAATTCCTGTTAATGTTGATATTTTGACATACTTCCATGTATCACAAATGTTCTTAATGGCATCTAGAACGGTGAATCCTTTCCAGAAGGTCTTCTGTTGAAACCCAACTCCATCAGAGGAATCACTATCTATGGCAGCTATAGCTTTACAAAATGTATTTCTAAAATAACAAGACATGAAAGTTAAAATTACTTCTCGATTGATGGGCTGCAGAATGGATATTTTGTTAGGAGGCATAAAAGTAACAGTAATCTCCTTGAATGTCTCCATCAGAGCTCTCGGGTGAGTTGGTGCATTGTCAATGAGCAGTAATGTTTTGAAAGGAATTTTTTTGAGTGGGTCTCAACAGCAGGCTTAAAATATTCAGTAAACTATGCTACAAACAGATGTGCTGTCATCCAGGCTTTGTTGTTTCATCTACAGGCAGAATACATTTAGCATAATTCTTAAGGGACCTAGGATTTTCAGAATGGTAAATGGACATTGGGTTCACCTTAAGTCACCAGCTGCATCAGGTGGTTTAAAAGAGTCAGCCTGTTCTTGGAAGCTTTGAAGCCATGCATTGACTGCTCTGTAGCTGTGAAATTTCTAGTTGGCATCTTCTTCCAATAGAAGGCTGTTTCACCTACATGGAAAAATCTGTTGTTTAGAGTTGCCTCCTTAATCATTTTAGCTAGATCTTCTGCATAACTTGCTGCAGCTTCACCATCAGCACTTGCTGCTTCACCTTCTACTTTTATGTTATGGAGGTGGCTTCTTTCCTTAAACTTCATGAATCAACCTCTGCTAGCTTCATACTTTTCTTCTGCAGCTTCCTTGTCTCTCTTAGCCTTCATAGAATAGAGGAGAGTTAGGGCCTTGCTCTGAAGGCTTTGGCTTAAGGGAATGTTGTGGTTGGTTTGATCTTCTATCCAGATCATTAAAACTTTCTTTGTAACAGCAATAAGGCTGTCTCTCTCTCTCTCTCTCTTTGTTTTTAATCATTTGTATGTTCACTGGAGTAGCACTTTTAATTTCCTTAATGAACTTTTCTTTTGCATACACAATTTGTCTAACTGGCACAAAAGATCTAGCTTTTAGCCTACCTTGTCTTTTGACATGCTTTCCTAAGTTTAATCATTTCTAGCTTTTGATGCAAAGTAAGATATATACAACTCTTCCTTTCACTTCAACACTTAGAGCCCACTGTTGGGTTATTAATTGGCCTAATTTTAATATTGTCATGTGTCAGTGAATAGGGAGGCCCACAGAGAGGGAGAGAGATAAGGGAATGGTTGATTGGTGGAACAGTAAGAACAGACAGAACATTCATCAATTAAGCCCGTCATTTCATATGAGAATGGTTCATGGTGCCCCCAAACAATTATAATGATAACATCAAAGATCACTGATTACATACCACCATAACAGATATAATAACAATGAAAAAATTGAAATATTGTGAGAATTGTACCAAAATGTGACACAGAGATACAAACTGAGCATACGGTGTTGGAAAAATCGTGCTAACAACAGACTTTCTCAACTCAGGGTTACAACAAACCTTCAATTTGTAAAAAAAAAAAAAAAAAAGAAAAGTTAGTATCGGTGATGTACAATAAAGTGAACACAATAAAACAAGATACGTCTATATCTAGAAGCAACGTGTCTAGTCCCAAGTGTGGCCAGCTTCTGGGGGCTCACCATGCTTCTTACAGTTGGTCATGGAATGTATCCTGTATCCTTTCCAAATACTCAAATCTGTGCCAGGTGTCCCAGTAGCCTGGGGATAACTGTGTTGTTTATTTTAATCATTAAGATAATATGTCTTCTAATAAGGTCATTATGAAATCTGAGTTTCTAGAAAAACAGATATTCCAGTATATTTCTAGAAAGCAAACCAACAAAGCAGCATTTCAAAATAAATTGCCTTTAACCAATAAGAAAAAGAAATAATATGTCTTCATCCATTTGGTCTACTATAACGGAATACCATGAATTGACTGGATTACAAACAACAGAAATTCATTTCTTACAGTTCTGGAGGCTGGGAAGTGCAAGATCAAGGCACCAGCAGAGCAGATTCAGTGCCTGGTGAGGTTCCACTTCCTGGTTCACAGACAGCTGTCTTCTCGCTGTGCTTGCATATGATGGAAGGACCAAGGCAGCTCTCTCTGCTCTTTTTCATAAGGGCACTAATCCCATTCATGAGAGCTCTGCCCTAATGACTTCCTCACTGCCCCAACACTTCACCTCCAAATACCATCATCTTGGGAGTTAGGATTCCAGCTTATGAATTTGGAAGGGGTATAAACATGAAGTTATGTTTCTAGTCACTCAGATTATTTCCCCTGGTATAGATCTGGCCCCATATATCCAGCAGACTAATGTGTCTCTATTAATCTCATTTGGATATGAATAGTATGGGGCAGTGATAGTATTATTTCCCTAGGGTGTTTAGGTATAGGGAGGTGGCAGGTATTCTCTGACCACTAGCATTAGGATTAAACATAACAGATGGTTACAGGATGCTCAATGAATGGGATCACCATCCCCAACTGCCTCTTTGTACAAATGAGGACAAGAAAGGAGAGGTGACTTCTTCCAGGTCACAGGAGTAGATAGAATCCAGGTCTTATAATTAGAATCCAGGTATTACAATTCCTACTTTCTTCCTCTCTCACATCCTTACCTCTCTCACAACTCACTCACTCTCTCTCTTTCTTTCTCTCTTTCTTCTTTCTTTCCTTCTTTCTTTCAGATGGAGTCTCACTCTGTTGCCCAGCCTGGAGTGCAGTGGTGCAATCTCAGCCCACGGCAACCTCTGCCTCCCTGGTTCAAGCAATTCTCCTGCCTCAGCCTCCTGAGTAGCTGGGACTACAGGCATGTGCCACTGTGCCCAGCTAATTTTTGTATTTTTAGTAGAGATGGGGTTTCACCTTGTTGACCAGGCTGGTCTCAAACTCCTGACCTCAAGAGATCTGCCAGCCTCAGCCTCCCAAAGTGCTGGGACTACAGGTGTGAGCCACCACACCCAGCCCTGAATCATTTCTTAACGAATAGCAATCATCTCAAATACACTGTCATTAACCTCTAATGACAACTTCCTGGCAATCCAAGAGGAACATCCCTGAGCACTTCAAATTCTCTTTGGTGCCGTGTGTGTGTGTGTGTGCACGCACATGTTGGCTTAATGATAGGCTCTTAGATAGTTCTTCAGCTCCTGTTTTGGCCCCGTGGCTAATGAGTTTGAGACCTGCTGATGAGAATGGGAGCCTTGGAGAGCCTCTAAGAGAAGCAAGTAACATTTCTGATGATGCATGACCTTATCACAGTGCTTGGTGGGCTTAAAAAAGCTCTTCCAAGTCACTCAGATTATTTCCCTTGGTATAGATCTGGCCCAAAATATCCAACAGACCATTCCCAGTGTACTTCTCAAAACTGAGATTCTGCTAAGATAGTGATCTTGGGAAACGCGGCCACTATTACATAATAAGTGTCGGTGCCTTCCTGCTTTAGCAGATAAAATCTTCTCTGTTCCTTAAGGTAAAAATAAGAATTTATCAAAATTATTTTCCTACTCAGCCCTGACAGTAACATTTTTTTGCTCCAATAATTCTTAAAGCTAGAGACACACCTCACTTTTGTGTCTGGAGAAAAGCAAGAGCTTGGATTTAGGAATCAGAAAACCCAGATGGTGGGAAAACTTTCCCAGTCCCCAGCTCTGTGATGTTGGGTGAGTCACCCAACCTAATGGAGTTTCAGATACTTCAGCTGGGAAACTGCAACTGTAATAATAACAGCTATGTCACAGGCTGATATTAGATGTAGCAAAGGAATAATTTAAATCAAAAATAAAAACATTAAATGTCTTCCAACTTGCTTGTTGGGAAAGGTTGATCACAAAAGATGAGCAAATGGAGAAAACAAGGCACCCAGATCTTGAGGAGCCAGCCCCAAGACTGACTTTCCAGCTGATTCCGCCTTGCCTCCGCATGATCTATATCTACTGCAAAACACTTCTTCCTCAGACCTCAGATGCCATAAAAATTCACTTCAGGATTTATTTTGTGCTTTCAGATTTTGCACATAAGGAAATAGTGGAGCAGGGACTAATGGCTCAAAATTGCACAGCAGATCAGCTGGGAAACATATGCGCATCTCCCCGCCTCCCTGGTGCTTTCCCACCTGAATCTCAGGGCTTCAGGATGTCATGTGACCTTTCCTGGTAGACCTGTTGGATTTCCATTTGTCCCAGGGCTCAGGATTTTGTGTCACTTTTGACAGGTACTCCAGGGTCCTTTTGAGGACAGGTACATTTTAAAATGCGCTCCTTTTAAAAAGTGAGGTTATGCATCCAATCATTTATCTAGGATGGCAAAAAACAAAAACAAAAACAAAAAGCCCTGACTTTATTTAACATACCAAAAGAAACAGAGTTTCCCCTTCCACCTTTCACGCAACTTAAAACACATCAGAGTAAAACCACAAAGGTTTTTCTAGAATGCTGCAGAACAATGCAATTTCACCTTGTGAGATTCTTTCTCATCATCTGTTCTCCCCAAGCCCTTCTCAGTTAAAACAGACATGTGGGATTCAAGACTTTGTCCCAAAGAGTCAAGAGACAGAATCAAGCAAAAATGGACTGAAGGGAAATTAGATTTTTCAGAGAAAAAGTGAGCAAACCAGGGCGGCCCATGCAGAGCAAGCTCTCTGCTCTCATGGGCTTGTTAATCACTGGAGGCCTGGCCTCTGAGTGCTGAGCCCAGAGTCACGGCCCTTCCATGGGCAGTGGATGGTGTCCGGCAGGCCTAGGGGAAGTCATCACCTGGGACTTCCCCTGAGCAGCTTCGCTGCCTCACTCTGGGCTGCATTTAAACCTTTCAACCTGGAATGGGAACATAAACACCGGGACCCAAAGGGATTGATTCTGGGAGCCTGGAGCAAGCAGACGAGGTCAGGGGCTGGAGGAAAGTGAAACCACCTTTGCAAAATTAAAACTGAGACACTGAAAGAGATCTAACTTAACCAACTCCATGTTGCTTCTAACCTCCAAGCTGTCCTTGTTCATTCCTGGGCATAGGCTGAACAAACTTTAGGAAAACTTAGTTTATAGTTTAAACCAAAGATGTTTAAAACAAAGACAACAACAGCCCTTTCCCACAGCTGACCTCCTTCTTGCCTGGGGATTAGGCAAGAATTGCCTTTGTAGGACTAACATTAGCCAGAAGATTAGAAATTATGGTTTAGGAGTCATACAGCTAGAGGCTACAAGATTCTGACCCTCCCTAACCTGCTCCTAAGATCAGAGCTTGAGATATTTCGCAGACCCTGCACTTGAGGGATCAGCTGGCATCACCCAGATTGATAAACTGACTCATCTGATCTTGTGGCCCCTGCCCAGGAACTGACTCAGTGCAAGAAGGCAGCTTCTGCTCCCTGTGATTTCATCTCTGACCAATCAGCACTCCTGGCTCACTGGCTTCCTTCACTCACCAAGTTGTCCTTAAAAAGTCTGCTCCCTGAATGCTCAGAGAGACTGATTTGAGTAATAATAAAACTCTGGTCTCCTGCACAGCTCTGCATCGGTTACTTCTTCTGTATTGCAATTCCCCTGTCTTGACAAATCAGCTCTGTCTAGGCAGCAGGCAAGGTGAACCCCTTGGGTGGTTACAGAAAGGGCAGATGATGGAAGTCTCCCACCTCCTGCTACCCCCAGGTCTGCCAGCGGGGTGGAGGGTGGGCTCAGAGGCATTGGGGAAAGGGAGAGAGAGATGGGATGCAGGTTGTGGAGAGAGGAAAGGGCGGGGAGAGAGATGAAACAGACAGGTACAGAAAGACAGGGGGAAATAAGAGACGGAAGAGGGAGGAGAAAGGAATCACTTGAGAATCACAAATAAAAGAAGTTTCTCTCAAGAGCTCTGAAACCAAAACCACACAAACTTGCCTTCAATTCTTATTTTCTAAAATTAACAGCAGGGCTTCAGAAGTAGCCTAGATTCTGAATGCAGCTTTAAAGGAATCTTCATTTTCTTAAGGTCCAAAGGGGATCTGGAGAGAGGCAAAACTCCCTCTCTCCCTCTCTCCAGAAGCAGCTTCCATTTGCAAAAGAGGCTGCCTTTTGTATTCTTTTACAATGTTAATATTTGTTTTGCTCCTTTGGTTTGTTTTGGCTTTCCTAAAGCGCTGATGAGCCGCTGCTGAATGAGCTCTTCAGATACTCTAGTTTCAACCACGATTTGAAATGTTAGGCATCAGAAGCTGATCCAAGGAAGGGAAGGGGTCACTGAGTGGAGGAGGATAAGGGTGAGCTCTTAGCCATTTCTGTGAATGAAAATTTAAAGTATATCAAGTTCAGCCAACAGTCTAAGCTCTAGTCACCTGCTCTATTCAATAGCTCTATCCCTTAGGGACTATCTTGTGTTTCAAGTATTTGCTTACTTTTTATGGGTTTTATACCTTTGGTTGAAAATGTTGCTGCAAAGATGTGGGCAGGATTAAATGAACACACGAGGTTTCAAAGGGCTCCCAGTAATTTTCCACTCCCAAAGGGGCCGACACCTGATCTTTGAAAGGCTTCTGCCCAAGCATTGGATTTGAGAACTGGAAAGGGTATCCGCCTTCAACCCATCATTTTACAGATCAGGAAATATGTACAAATCAGGAGCACAGAGAGATTCTATAACATATTCATGCCCAAACAACCAGTCCGTGCCATGGTGAAGATTAGATGCTGAGGCTCTTTGGGCACAGAAGGCGGCAGACCTGTGTTTATGTGTCCTACCACACTGCCCTCCATCAGGGGATGGTGCTTCAGAAACAACCTCCCAGAGGAACATCTTGAGTCAAAAGATGGCATCTTAGTGCTTGAAAGAAGCAATACACAATCTGCTCAGTGGAGTGATGAAACCTAAGTGTCTTGGGGTAAGAATAGGAACTGAGTATCAGGAAGAAAGTGGAAATTTGCAGTCTCAGGATTTGGAGGTCCAAGAACCCAGGACAGCAGGGAGGTGGGTGGGACTAAAAATAGGATCGGTGCAAGGAATAGCTACATCTTCCCAGATCTATGCAGCGCAGGGACTGTATCCCTCCCTAACCTAGAGCTCCCAGATCTATGCAGCCAGGAGACTGTTCCTCCCTAACCTGCTAGAAAACTGCAGCAGTTTACTCTCTGGAGAGGCTGAACCCAAGTGCCTTTGACCTCAGAGACATCAGGAGTACCTTGAGAGGCATGAGATGCTGTACTAAGAACAGAGGAATTAGGTGAAGGTTGGCATGCTTTTTGTCCATTCTTGAGCTTCCAAACACTGGATCCAGACTTATACCCCAACCTAGTCAGAAGAACACCCTTTGCCAGCAAGACTAAACTGTCTTGCCTAGTGGGAAAGGCCTATAGGTACTGACACATAGCTATCCATAGTGAAATAACAGGATTCCTGGGCAATCTCCTAGGACCAGGTATACCAGTCAATGGGTGGGCATTCCATACACGACGGAGATTTTACTCTCAATGCGGTTTTACACTTTGCTTTAAAAAAAAGTATTTGTATTGAGGTGAAATTCACATAACAAAAACACAAACATTTTAAAGTGAACAATCAGTGGTATTTAGCACATTCTCAATGCTGTGCAGCAACCATCTCTATCTAAGTCCAAACATTTCATCACTCTAGAAGGAAACCTCTGTGCTTCGCCTCCCACTATGAGAAACCAGCAGTCATCAAACATTGGAGGAAAAGCTTCTGACATGAGCAACAAATAGAAAAAGACAACACACAGGAACCCCAAAGGAAACAGAGTGAGAAGAGCAGAAGAAAAATTAAAAAGCAAAACTTCTGAAAATTCTCCTCAGAAAGATGAGAAGTCATTGCATGCATACTTGAAACAAAAAACCAATGCTTCAAAAGTGTTGGGGGTACATATTTGTAAAATGTATAGAACGGAAAGGAGCTCTTAGAAATTCAAAGTATACAAGTGAAAATTTAAAAAATCTTACAGGAAAGATTTTTTTTTTTTAAATAAGAGTTAGAAGTTGAGAAGATCGCCCAGAAAGTAGACAAATAATGTAAACAGGAAAGAAAAGACAAGACAATTAGAATCTACGAGTCAGTCTAAAAGTGTCAACATTGGCTAACAGAAGAAAGAAAGAAAGAAAGAAAGAAAGAAAGAAAGAAAGAAAGAAAGAAAGAAAGAAAAGAGAGAGAGAAAGAAAAAGAAAGAAAGAGAAAGAAAGAAAGGAAAGAGAGAGAGAGAGAGAAAGGAAGGAAGGAAGGGAGGGAGGGGGGAAAGAAAGAGAGAACATAGAAAGACGCTATTAAAGAACAAATATGAGAAAAACTTCCTAAACTGAAGACATTGGTCTCCACACTGAAAGGGATGCCTGAGTTTCCAGCACAAAGAATGAAAAAGAGACTCACACCAAGACTCACAAGATTTTAGAAGAGCTCGCACAGGAAAATATCTTAAAATTTCCTGGAGGAAAAAAACATAGGTCATGTATTGAGGATTTGAAATCAGAATGACAACAAACTTCTCAATAGTAATAATGGAATCTGGAAAACAATGGAACAATGCTTTTGAAACTTTGAGTGAAAATGATGTCTAAACTAAAATTTACACCAGCCAATCTAGTAATCAGTCATGGTGGTAGAATAAAGTTATTTTCAGACAATTATGAACTCCATTAATTAATATGCTCCACCAAAACAAGGAAGCAAATTTTTAAAACAAGATGATATGAAGTTAAGGAAATAAAGGATTCAACATGGGGCTAGGTGCAGTGGCTCACACCTGTAATCCCAGCACTTTAGGAGGCCGAGACAGATGGATCCCTGAGGTCAGGAGTTTGAGACCAGCCTGGCCAACATGGTGAAAACCCATCTCTACTAAAAATACAAAAATTAGCCAGGCATAGTGGTGCACACCTGTAGTCCCAGCTACCTGGGAGGCTGAGACATGAGAATTGCTTGAACCCAGAGAAGGAGGTTGCAATGAGCTGAGATCACACCACTGCATTCCAGCCTGGGAAACAGAATGAGACTCCACATTAAAAATATATATATATATTCAACATGGGTAAGACTTAAAAGGAATCCCTAGAGTTTCCAGGGTAATGAAGGGGTCCTAAGATGAGTAAAGGGAAGTGACAGAATTGCAATCTGGAGTCTTTCTGGAGGCAAATCCAAAGATGGTCCAGGAGAGATGCATCTAAGACAAAAATGGAACTTGACATGCTGGTATTCAAAGGAATTTTAAGATCTGGTAAAGGCAATGAATTAGTGTAAATACAAAGAAAATTAACTAAATAGAAAAATAAGGCCATTATTAATTCTAGGAAAACAAAAGCTCTGCATGAGAAAGAAACATGGTCAACTACATGGTTAAAATGTATTTACATGATGAAAACAGTACAACATCTAGATATTCATTTTTCTAATTTTTAATTTTTGTAGGTACATAGTAGGTGTATAGGTTGATGGGATACATGAAATGTTTTGATACACGCCTGGAATGCATAATGATCCCATCATGGAGAATGGGGTATCCATTCCCTCAGGCATTATCCTTTGCATTACAAACATCCAATTATACTATTTTAGTTATTTTTAAATGTACAAGTAATTTATTATTGACCAGAGTCACCCTGTGTGCTATCAAATAGCAGGTCTTTTTCATTCTATTTCTTGTATGCTGCATGTTGATTTGACCAAACATTGTTATATGGCAACATCAGAAGGCTAAGAAGGCAGAGGAAGTGTGGGTGAGTACTAGGGAAGTCAGTCTGGTATAAAAGTATCCAGCATCAAGAAATCAAGAAATGACAGAATACATGTACCATTGAGAAACCCAGAGGTAAAAACCATAAGAAGCATCTAAAAAGACTTGGGGCCGGGCACAGTGGCTTATGCCTGTAATCTCAGAATTCTGGGAGGCCAAAGCAGGAGAATTGTTTGGGCCCAGGAGGTTGAGACCAGACTGGCAACATGGTGAAACCCTGTCTCTACAAAA
>NW_016107356.1:2409791-2435770 GCF_001604975.1 Cebus imitator
AAAAAAAAAAAAAAAAAAAAAAAAAAAAAAAAAAAAAAAAAAAAAAAAAAAAAAAAAAAAAAAAGACTTGGAAGTGTGTGCCTCAGTAAAGGAGGAATTAGCTGGAGGAGGAGTGGGTCAGAGGACTCTTATTTCAGTATCAGCCTTTTAATACTGTTTGGCTTTTTAAACTAGGTCCATATATATTTCTGATAGAAATGTAGATTAATTTCTTTAACTCCATTACTGTAACAACTTGGCCCATCAACTGAGCTACAACAAGCCAAGTTATACCCAGTGGCATGTGACGGTCCTCCCTGCTACAGCAAGTGGTTCACAGAGGAGAAATGCTACTTGCTGTCAAGTCCCATTTCTGAAAGATGTGACCTCTTTTTCAACCCCGAGAAAATGCAGCCACTAAATACAAGTCAAATCTGGTTACCGTCAAAATCCAAGTGATGTGTAACCAAAATATTTGTAAGCCCCAGGTAATGGCCTAGTTATCCCAGCATAATGTGTTCTAACAGCATCTTCGAACACTAAAAAATGTATAGTAGTTCCTTTCACTCTGGGCTCCTATAGCGTCCCACTGCCCTAACCAATGGGTAATTCATCACACTTTTACTGTACTTTATTGTTGGGATTGTCAAAGTGTTTGTTAAAATGTCTGTCTTCATGAGGACAGAGACCATATTTTGTTAATTTTGTTTAATCCCCTGTATCTAACACAGTAACTAATGTATAGAAGGTATAAAGGAAATGTTCAAATAAAGAAAGAAAGAAAGGACTAGGCTGGGTATGGTGGCTCATGCCTGTAATCCCAGCACTTTGGAAGGCCAACACGGGTGGATCACGAGGTCAGGAGTTCGAGACCAGCCTGGCTAACATAGTGAAACCCTGTCTCTATTAAAAATACAAAAAAATTAGTTGGGCATGGTGGTGTGTGCCTGTAATCCCAGCTATGCGGGAGGCTGAGACAGGAGAATTGCTAGAATCCAGAAGGCAAAGGCTGCAGTGAGCCAAGATCATACCACTGCACTCTAGCTTGGGTAACAGTGAGACTCCATCTCAAAAAAAAAAAAAAAAAAAGAAAAAAAAAGACATCGAAAGGGCTGGAGCTGGGCTCACAGCGGCTCATGTCTGTAATCACAGCCCTTTGGGAGGCCAAGAAGGGCAGATCATGAGGTCAGGAGTTCAAGACCAGCCTGACCAACATGGTGAAACTCCGTCTTTACTAAAAATACAAAAATTAGCTGGGCGTGGTAATCCCAGCTACTCGGGAGGCTGAGGCATGAGAGTTGCTTGAACCTGGGAGGCGGAGGTTGCAATGAGCCAAGATTGCACCACTGCACTCCACCCTGGGTGACAGAGTGAGACTCTGTCTCAAACAAACAAACAAACAAACAAACAAACAAACGAAAGGGCTAGAGCTATTGCAGCCATCTTTCTACCATGAGGGAAAATTCAAGGGAATTGCCGAGACTTAAACCCTGATGTTATTTAGCCTCTGAACTAAGCACTACCAAATGCCAAACCCGGATATCATGTTGTATGAGGGGGGAAAATCCTCAATTATTCAGATCATACTTTGTTGGAGTTTTTTAATTACGTGAATCCAGCCTATTCCCAAGTAATGCATTGAAGATCATTCTTACTTTACAGATCAGAAAACCAACACTCAGAGAGATTAAGAGCTTGGCCAGGGCTGCCAGTGTAGTGCATTATTATGTTAATGATCTCTGATGAAGTCTACCTCCCAGCATCTACATCCTTATGTAATTCACCCCCCTTTCCTATTGACACAGAACTTGACCATGTGATCTGCTTTGGCCAATGGGACATCAGCAAATGTAATGCAAACAAAGGCTTTATAAATGCATGTGCACTTATAAATGGGCTTCCCTTTTTGGAATAGTCCCCCCCTCCACCATGAGAAGAAACCTTGTCTTCACATGTCCTTCACGTGAGAGACCAGGATGAGAAAAGACCACGTGCAGAAAGAGGCCCACCTGTCCCAGTCATTCTAGACATTCCTGCTGGGACCCACCAGCCCTCGCTGCAGACACACAAATAACCCTTGCAAAGACTGGCAGAGGAGCCTCCCAACTGAGTCCCATCCCAAGTGCAGAATTTTTGAACAAATACATGGTTGTTAATTCAAGCCATTAAGCATTGGGGTGGTTACACAATAGCATAACTGATATACCTAGCTAATAAATAGCAAAAGCAGAACTTGAATTTAGATCTGTTTGCCACCAAGGGCCACATTTATAACCACTATCCTATCCCCCACCACCATACTCTTGTTTTTACGTGTTTTAACTGCACACTTCCTCCAGGCCTAAGGAAAGATTGCATTTCCCGTTCAGATTCTGTAAAATCTCTTTCCCACGTTGGTGGCTTTTCCTTTCTACTCTGAGCTCTGGACTGTAAGTTGACTGAGTTCCTGCCCCAAAACAAAGAGCATCTGATGGCAACTGAAACTCCAGACTTCTCTGATCTCCACTCTCCCGGCTCCAGCGTCTTCAACGCACGTGTAGAACTGAGTCAAGGTGAAGTCACAGAGGTGGACCTTTTCCCAGAGAGCATTTCATTCACCTAATAATAAAATGTGTGTGTACCTCTCCACTGCCAATCCCTTCTGCAATTAAAGTAGGAACATTTTGCATTCAGGGTGTTCTTGTCACAGTTGAAGCCTCAAAGGGCTTTGCAACCCTGGATGAACTCTCCCAGTACCAAGGCCTGCATATGCCAATTCCTGTCACCCAACACTCCCTTGAGATAACCTCAAGGTATGTACGCTGAATGGAATACCTTTTCCAAAAAGAATTCTCTCTGAAGACATCATTGAACTTGCGCATTCTATGGTACTGGTGGGGTTTAGTCAGGGATATGGACCCTGTGAGTGTCGAGGATTCAGTAGAGGTTTCACAGTGTGGCTGTTGGGACTAGCTTCCCCTGTGGCACCTCAATTCATCCCTGTGTGGCTTTCCCTGTGGCACCTCAGTTCATCCGTATGTGGCTTCCCCTGTGGCACCTCAGTTCATCCCTGTGTGGCCTCTCATCTTCTAGTAGGTGACACTAGCTTCCCGATGTGACATCCACAAGACAACGTTCCAGCTTTGGAATTCAGAGAATGTCACTTTTACCACATTCAATTTGTTAAAGAAACTCACATGTTTCCAAGAGTGAGAAAATAGACTCCACTTCTTGAGCTGCTAAACACTTAGGGCCATATTGAACCTTCCATGCTTGTATTCAAGGAGAATTGTTGTTATTGACTATTACTTAGGCTGAAGAGGGGAACTAACCTCTTTAAGAGCAATACTGAGTCATCCACTCAGCTTCAGCCCGAAGACAGCACTCCAAGCTGACAGGAGATACTGAGGTCAGTGCAGACACACGGTTTGGGGGCAATGCACAGGATAGGTCGGCAAAGACAAAGACCAGACCTGTGAGGCCTGCTCTGAAGAGGCACCTGATAACCTTTCCCAGGTGAGAACCACAAAGGAAAATTGAGGCTGCTGGGAGGAGTGGTGAGGGGTGAGGGTTAGACAAGTACCTACTATGTACCAGGTCCATGTCACCCAGGCTTCACACAACCCATCATCAGCCTCATTGCAAATCCTCACCCTATGCTGTGTGCCAGGGCTGTGCTAATCACTTTATGCAAGTAACTTAGTTAATATCAGCAACAACTCCAAGATAGGTGTCACTGTGTCTCCCATCTCACAGGTAAAATAAAACTAAGCCCCAGAGAGGTTAAGTAACTATCCCAAAGTCACACAGCTAGTAGCCAATGGAGTTAGGTGGGGCCACTGTGCAGAGAAGAAAATTGAGACTCAGAGAGATTACATAACTTGCCAAAGAACACAGAATTGAACTAAGATTCATGCCTAAATCTTTCTGACTCCCAAAACGGGGCTCTTTCCTTGAATGCACTGCGTTGCCTCTGACGGTATTGCTTCATGAGAAAAATTATTCCAGACTCTTCCAGAAAGAGAAGACTGGCTGTCATGGAAGAGGCAGACCCAGGCACCCAAACCTTCTTCATGAAGCAAATTTATCATGAAATTAACAGTGGGTATTTAAGAATACACTTAAGCTAAGAATACACCGTATGCTATACCACTAATAATACAAATGAAACCAGAGAAGACAGTGTGTGCCTGGTGCTTACATTTCCATTCTTTTCTTTCTATTTTGATGTTTAATATCTTGCCAGTAAAGAGATCTACTTCCTGTCTTAAACAAATGTGGACATATTTATGGGAAGCTGTGTGTACGCACAGGTAGGCTTTTACTGGGAGAACCTTCACAGTTGATTCTCCTGTCACCCCTAAATTCCCAGCTGGACAGTCTAGTCTAAAAGCAGCACTGCTTACGTCTGTAATCCCAGCACTTTGGGGGGCCAAGAGGGCAGATCACTCAAGGCCAGGAGTTCAAGACCAGCCTGACCAACGTGGCGAAACTCCGTCTCTACTAAAAATACAAAAATTAGTGGGATGTGGTGATGGGTGCCTTTAATCCCAGCTACTAGGGAGGCTGAGGCAGGAGAATTGCTTGAACTCAGGATGCAGAGGTTGCAGTGAGCCGAGATCATGCCACTGTATTTGCAGCCTGGGCAACAGAACAAGACTCTGTCAAAAGCAAGCAAGCAAACAAACAAACAGCACCAATTCCCTGGATGCCTGGGATAGAGGGAAGGGACCAATCCAGAAACCCCTACTCAGAGTCGGTCCAGCCTGCAGGCAGCAAGAGGGCGACCCCTTGATCCTGAGCCTATCTGTACCTTTCTTGAGGCAGCATTGGTGGGTTCTAGAAGGACATAAAGGAATGAGGAATCCAGCAGGAAAACCACTGCTCTGGAAGGTGTCCTTGGGAAGGCAGCTCAGACCCGAATCAGGCCTAACTAAATGCCTGAATAGAGAAAGAAGAGATGTTGGCATGGGGCCCTTCTAGTCTGTGCTTGGAGAAATGTCCACTGAGGTCTTGTTCATCTGCCTGTTATGTTCTAGAAAATTTCACAGGAGCCTGAGGGACGAGGCCATTCTGGGAGGCAGTTAAAAAACACGATGTGACGGCAGAGATGAGGGATCCTGGCAGGGGTCTCATGGGGACAGAAGGGTGCAGAGCCACCCTCCCTGGGAAGAGAGCTCGGGCTTCCCACCCTCAGGCCGGGCCTCTCCTTGTGACCCATTCCAAAGATGGAAAAACTTAGCTGATTATCTTTTTCATGAAACATCTTTGATTTTTCATTGCTTTAATTAGCTTGGGTTATAGTGAAGATCGCAGTTGAGACCAGAATGGAGATGAACGAGCTCTAGGGAGGAGGTGGCAGGGCTGTGTTAAAACATCTGTGAGTGGCTGGGCGTGGTGGCTCACGCCTATAATGCCAGAACTTTGGGAGGCCAAGGTAGGTAGATCACCTGAGGTCAGGGGTTCAAGACCAGCCTGACCAACATGGTGAAACTCTCGTCTCTACTAAAAATACAAAAATTAGCCAGGTATGGTGGCACATGCCTGTAATCCCAGCTAATTGGGAGGCGGAGGCAGGACAGTAGCTTGAACCCGGGAGGCAGAGTTTACAGTGAGCCAACATCACACCATTGCACTCCGTTCTGGGTAATAGAGCAAGACTCCATCTCAAAACAAACAAACATCTGGGAGTACAGCGCAACAGGAGGTGCTGGTTTGTGGGCCAGTGTCTCTAATAGCATCTCCCTGGACTCTCCCTTCCCACCGGCCGCCATGGCCCCAGTACATGCAGGATCCCTGGGGACAGTGGGCAGCGCCTCAACTCCTCCCTGGACTCCTCCTCACTTAGCTCCCTCTCGCCCTCCGAGCCTCTCCCTTCCCTCCACACCCCGTCCCTGAGGAGGCACTTCTTCCGTCTGCCCAGTCCCTGTCTACATACATTATTCCTCTTTTGTGATCTCAGTGTAATGGAGCAAAATTATCACATAAACACAGGAAGAGTCTCTTGGCCTCTTCTCCTCTCCCCACCTCCTCTCCAGCATCCAATCTCCCTCTGACACTATCTGTGTGGGCAGTTGGGGACATCTTGCCCTGCACGCCCTGCAAGTACAACTCCAAAAGCTTCCCACATTTCGGGTCTCTGAGGGAGGGGACAGGCCATGGCACATCTGTCCGAGACCTCCTCCTGCCTTTTGTTTTGTGACTCTGTTCAGACCAACACACTTTTTTCTTTACCCCAGTGCCCAGCGGTCTCACCGCTCAAAATCATTCTCAGATTTCTACAGCAGGTTGAAGCTTTGGCACCTCAGGTGTCCACTGAGACCTCAAACGCCCCATAGTCACCCCCAGAGGATGAAACAGCTTTGAGCTCAAACTTAGAGGATTTCCGGAGAAATGGGGTTCCAGGAGGTACTGGATTCAGTTCAGTCTAACTTAACTGTTGACCCCTCTAGAAAAGACTCGGGGTTCCCTAAGTGTCACCCGGCCCTCTGGAGAGGGAGTGAGGTGCATGTAATGGCCCAAACACTGCTGCTGGACTTGAACTAGGTCATCATCAACCAGTTTGCTGCTAGGATTCTGATTTTCAAGGAGCTAGGAGTGGCTCACTTCATTAGAAGCAAACACACACTATGTACCCCAGCTTGCTCTGGTTTCTGCATGACCCCAGCGTTTTCTCAGTGCCTGCAGGAGTACCTGGCATATAGGGGGCTTCCCAAAAACGTTTGTTGATTGAAGAAATGATCTCACCCTCTCACGAGGCTGCCACCCTCCCGCAGCCCACAGGAAAGGAATCTGGAAGCTCCCTGCAGAGGGGAAGTTGTCTGATGGTCATCTTTTAGTTTGTTTTCTGTAAGCCCTCACAGTGGGTACTGACTACATTCACTGTTCATATTTTACTGAGAAAAATATTCATCACTTCCCTCTCAGAAAATCAAACGCTGCTTTGCATGTTGGAGAAGCAGCACGATCTAAAAATCCCTACTGAGTAGAGCCACGCAGAGTGATTCATACCCTCTATTCAGAGGCAAGACTGACATATGTCGTGCACATGTGCCCAGCGCCAACCAAGCGGCCAGGCTGGATTCTCAGAGCAGCCCACTCAGAAGAACATTCCTTATTTTTACCCTTTGCCAAAAACAGAAACTCACACCGATGCTCCCTCATAAATAGCCTTGCCATTTCAGAAGGCTGCTTCGAAGCCCGAGATGCTCAGTGGAACTGAGTCCACAGAAGCACGACTGCAGTTTATAGAAACTGAATTAGACTCATTACCTAAGAATGAAAGAATTCAGCTTCTAAAAATACAGTAGCATTTATTTCTGGCCCAGCCCCTGTGTTTGTGTACTTTCTATTTTATTTTATTTTTTTAGAAACCTGTGCCTTTTTAAAGACACTCTCTACAGCACTTGGCACAAAGGACCAGTTTCTAAGTGTGGTTTAAAATAGCCGGTGGCCCCCCGTGCAGTGAAAGGGAAAATCAGAGGAGGAAAGAACCTGAGAAGTGCAGAGACACAGGTGCATGGTGATCGAGAGGTCTGGGGAGGATTTTGTTGTTATTTTGAAAGGCAGCTGGAGACTCCACAGCTGTAAGAAGACAAAGTTCTTGCAGGGAACTTATGTGGTAAATATAATGATGCTTTATATCAACACTATTGTCCCAAGACACTGGAAAAATGACAACAAAACCATTCCAGTGGCTCCTTTGGGAAGAAGTAACTATGATGCATCCCCCTCTCTTAAGGAATTTCAGTGTCTTTCCTTAGGACATGGGGAAGCCAAGTGTTTTATGCAGAGGGGTGACCCAATGAGATGAAAGTTTCCAGCAGCTCCGTCTGGCTGTGGAGGAGATGGGAGTGGGCTGAGACCAGTGAGGAGGCTCTTGAGAAGCCCAGGCAAGAGATGGTGGTGGTTTTGATATGGGAGGAGGGCAGGGAAGTGCTGGGTAGAGGGGGGCAGGGCCCCTGGTAAGGGCTCCATCCTGGGTCTTGGGTCCACGGACCTAAGTGAGAACAGGCGCTCCTGTTTTCACACCCAAATGTTGCATTGTCCAAGACTATTCTGATCTACCACACCCCCAATTCTGTGCCCATAAAAACCCTGAGACCCTAGCGGGCATAGACACAAACAGCTGGACATCAAGAGGAACAGAAGAGCATGCCAACAGGAGCAGACACTGACAGTTCAACAACAGCAGGACAACATGGAATTCAGTCAGGGGCAGTCAGAGGAGAGTCCAGCTGCTGAGCAGCCCACTCGAGGGGAAGACCACCTTCCCACTCCAGCCCCCTTCTGGCTCCCCGTCCATCTGCTGGGAGCTACTTCCACCACTCAATAAAACCTAGCACTAATCCTTCAAGCCTATGTGTGATCTGATGTTTCCGGTTCATTCAGGCAAGAACCCCAGGATACAGAAAGCCCTCTGTCCTTTGCAATAAGGCAGAAAGTCTAATTGAGCTGATTAACCCAAGCTGCCTATGGATGGCTAAACTGAAAGAGCCCACTGTAACATACACCCACTGGGGCTTCAGGAGCTGTAAACATTCACCCCTAGATACTGCCATGGGGCGGGAGCCCAAAAACACTCCCCACGACCTGCCCCGCCCATCTGCATGCTCCCCTAGGGGTTTGAGCAGCTGGGCACCAAAGAAGTGAGCCACACCCCTGTCACATGCCCTGTGAAGGGGATAAGGGAACTCTTCCCGTTTCAGTTTGTACTAGGATGGGAACTGCTGAGACGGGGAGAGGTGGGTGGATTCCAAAGGAGTTGGTGATAGGTTGGCCGTGGGTGGTAGGAAGGATATAAACTGGGTTTCTCAGTTGTACCACAGCCAGGACAGAAGTGCCGGAGCCACTGGGAACACTCAAGAAGGACTCAGATTTGGGCAATGAAAACAAAACTAGCATTTTCATCTGGAATGATGATGGATCTCAGTTTTCCAGGGACAATCCAAGTTATGCCTGTCATCCCAAAGTCTGGTCTGGTTTCGTTTAGAATTTGTTATTCTCAAAAATGCCCTGGTTTAAACCAATACATTAAACAGTCACTCTAGGCTAAGACTTGTGTGATTTGAAAGGCCTTTGAGACATCTGAGAGAAGATTTTGAGAATCTAGAATGAAAAGAGGAGCCCAGGAGTGAAGCCTACTGAACTTCAATATCCAAGCACGGGCAAAAGTTGCCAACAGGCCAGGTCAGAGAGAGAGGAGGCCAGCAATGTTATGGGAGATGCATGCCCTGTCTTCTAGTTTTCCTAGAGAGGCATCATTTAGATCAGGGGCTGGAAAACTTTTCCTGTAAAAGGCCAAATGAACATTATTTTGCTTCCCAGGCCGAATGGTGTTGGTTGCTGATATGGTTTGGCTCTGTGTCCCCACCCAAATCTCATCTTGAATTGTACTCCCATAATTCACACGTGTTGTAGGAGGGACCCAGTGAGAGATAGCTGAATCATGGTGGCTGTTTCTCCCAAACTGTTCTCGTGGTAGTGAATAAGTCTCACCAGATATGATGATTTTATCAGGGGTTTCCACTTCTGCGTTTTCCTCAGTATCTCTTTGCCTGCTGCCACTCATGTAAGACAGGACTCGCTCCTCCCTGCCTTCCTTTACGATTGTTTGGCTTCCCCAACCACATGGAACTGTAAGTCCAATTAAACCCCTTTCTTTTGTAAATTGCCCATTCTTGGGTATGTCTTTATTAGCAGAGTGAAAACAGACGAATCCAGTCACTAATATCCAACTATGCCAATGGAACAGCTTTAGGCAATGTGTAAATCAACCAGTATGGCTATGTTCCAATAAAACTTCATTTATAAAAACAGGCATGAGCTACATTTCACCCACGGGGAGTAGCTGGCAGGCCTCACTTTAGAATAACACTCCGGGCCGGGCACGGTAGCTCACACTTGTAATCCCAGCACTCTGGGAGGCCAAGGAGGGCGGATGATGAGATCAGGAGTTTGAGACCATCCTGGTCAACACATTGAAACCCCGTCTCTACTAAAAATACAAAAATTAGCTGGGCATGGTGGCGGGCGCCTGCAGTTCCAGCTACTCAGGAGGCTGAGGCAGGAGAATTGTTTGAACCTGGGAGGCAGAGGTTGTAGTGAGCCGAGATAGCGCCACTGCACTCCAGCCTGGGTGACAGAGCTAAACTCCGTCTACCAAAAAAAAAAAAAAAAAAAAAGGAATAACACTCTGGGCCTCTCCCTTCCTTATTCCTCCCTAGAAGAGGTGGGAAGGGGATCAGGGTGTTGGCACTGACAGGTTCTACTGGAGAGCTTAGACCAACCCCTCTTTGGGGAGCTCTGCCTGAATGCAGAGAGCTCCCTGATGCTGGAGGTCATAGGGGGTGGGACTTCTACAAGGGGCCGAAAGCTGTTCAGTGCTGGCAGAAACAGATCTATGATCCAGCCTGCTTGGGGTGAGGTATTAGCAGTCCCACTTGGCTAAGAGCACTAACTATGGCCTGCAATCCTAGTTTTGTCAGAAATGGAAGTGATATTGTGACTCCATCTCCACATTTCTGCTCCAAACTGGGACGGGTGGACTAGGGATATTGGCTGCAGCCCCCGCCAACCCCAACAGTAAAGGAAGCGTCTGTTTCTCAGTTCTGCTGTTTTTGGGGTTGGATCTGTTTGTTGGTGACTTACCACTCTTTCAGGCAGCTTCAGACATACTGAAGTCACAGTCATCTATTCTCGCTTCTGCCAAATGAAAACACATGACAGCCTGGTTGCTAAGTAATACGTGTAACGCATGTTGATTTGAACGGTGATCTAGAGGTGGAGCTGGGGTGAGATGCAAATGAGGACATGACCTTGAAGGCCTTGGAGATTCTAGCGGGTGGGGTGGGCGCTAAGATCCCTCTCGATTCTGTCTCGCTTTCAGATGCCCACCCTCACTCAAACACATCATTAGGTTTGCAGCAATTACCCAAGGACTACACATGCTTTATTATTATTGCAAAATCAGACAAGCAAAGGAGAAAATAAAAACCACCTTTAATCTCCACCCAGAGATAGCTATTAATAACGGTTTGCAATGTATTTTTCCAGATGCAAAAATGAGATCATACTGTCCATGTTGTTTTGTGGTCTACTTTTGGCGTCTAAAATATAATAAATACCCTTCCCTGTTCCAGAGAAGAGCATACACCGTGAGTTTTATTACACGATTCATTTACCCAATCCGCTGTGATTGGCCACTTAGCTAGTTTCCAAGTTTTCCCAGTAAAAACAATGCTACGGTGAGCATTCTTATAGCCAGTTCTGGGAGCGCAGTTTGAATTATTAGCTTAAACTGAATTCCAAGAAGACAAGCATGATTGTAGAACACTTCATCCTTCTCAGGGGGCCTTGACTTGAAGTAGGCCGAAGTTCCCTAGAGAGGAAGAGCAGGCTCGGCTGTGCTTACATGTTGGTTCCAGCAATTTCTAGACAACTGCTGTGGGCTATGGAGTTAGATATAGCCCCACTCTGGAAGAATCCTGGACCTGCTAGAAGAGTACAATAGTATGGAGTCTCTGCCTCAATCTCCCCAGAGAGATGGACCTTGTCCATTGCAATGGATAGACCAGAAAGATGGAAAGATCAAGAGACTAGGTGAGTTCAGCCATTAGAAGAAGGTGAAGTGAGAATACCCCCAAATATTCCCTCTCTCTGCACTGCAAGAAGAGGGGAGTCTGAAGTTTTCTCCTTCTTTTTGCCATATTTTAAACTGTGTCATCAGAGCTTGGCAAGGTTCCCTTGGGGTCAGAAATGGCTTATTGGGGTCCCCTTAGTTATTCAGAACTCACTGGAGCAGGGGTCTAGGAGAGGGGCAAGCGCCTGGCTCCGGGCTTCATGGAGGAAGGCGGTGAACCCTAGGACTTCCTTCTGGACCATCCAGCCCAAGTCAGCAGGTCAGGAAAGAGCTGGACTCAGGGCAGAAGCCCTGCCAGGAGTAAGGAGCATGCCTTTGGCTTCTGTCTTCCTAGCTGTTCTTTCAGACTCAAGGAGATGTGGCAGGTAGGCTGCAGCAGCCACGGCAGAGGGAGGAGCTCCCTGAAAAGGGGCTGGCTCTCCACAACAACCCCAAAACTCTGCATCACCTAAGATGTTCCTACAGAGGTTCTTAGCTTCACCATGAATCCGGATCACAGTGAGCAAAGACACAGGCGTTTAGATCCCAGCGGTTCTGACTTAATAGGCCCAGGGTAGAGCGTCAATGTTGGTAAGACTTCAAAAGGCTTTGAAACCACTGAGTAATTGCTTTAGAAGACAGGGAATGGTGTAAAGGAAGGACAGTGGGCTTAGGAATTGACTGATTGATCTGAGGGCCTGGATAGTGGGAATAAAACTGGACAATAGTATACCTCTACACAGTGGCTTCCACACAGTAGGTACTCAAACGGCAACTTAACATGAAGAGAATTAATTTCTTGCATGGCCACAAGAGGAAATATAAAAGAGAATGGAAGAACAGGTGGTGGGCGAATATGGCACAGTTACTCTTGCTTGTCAAATCTGACCTAAGAGTCTTGGCATCAGAAGAGAACTGGAACTATCTGTTTCGCAGCAAACAAAAGGTACAGGGCTAGTCTTAAATGTTGACCCTGGAATCCAGAATTCCTATTTGTACCAGTGTGCTGTGCAAATGAGTTAAGGATTGAGTGGCCATTTACCTTTATCTTCCCTTCCCGGCCTACTGTTAGACTGGAGGGCTGGGGTCTGCTTTGTGTTAAAGATTATCTCCCTGGAGAGAATGTAATCTGCTATTCATATGTCTTGTAGGTGGAGGCCAACTGCTTTCCCACAGTCTAAATCTGAATCCTGCTTCCCCACCATTCTGCTTAGTAACAGCCATCGGCCAAGGGGAAGAGAATGAAGGATTCCGAGACAGGCTGAAAGCTTTCAATCTAAATTGAATAGGTGTTTCCTCCTGCAGGTTTAGGATGATCTGCTTGTGTAATTCACAAGGAAGCTAACCCAGTCCCAGGTCTGAGGTCGTCACATCACTGCTTTTAAGGTCTCCTGATAAGTCCATGGTAACTGAAGCAGTCTTTCTCCCTTAGATGCTTTAGACTTCAAGATTCTGGCCTCTTGACTTTTTAATTGATCTTCACTGGGCACTTCATACTTGGAACACATCAGCTGGAATTTCTTTGTCCCCTCCCTCAGAAATTAATGATGTGTGGGGAAGCTTTTAGATACATCAGGGGAGCTCTAATTAAAAGAGGCCTGCTCCGAGACCTTCTGCAAAACAATCATCCTTTGAATATGTGGCTGCTCACCCTGCCCCAATCTGACTGCTTTGTACGTTTGGGTTTCATGTATTAAGAGTTTCTTATTATAAGACTCACTTTTGAACCTCCTTCGGGCTCCAAGATAAAGCCTTGGGCTGGATCTGCAGGAAGCAGTGTGAGCCAGTTAGCATGTGGTGGTGACGGCCACAGCCTCTTGCTGTGCTCTAAATCACGGCTAAAACCCCAGAGCTAAAAGCATCACCCCTCTCTGGCACTTTCAATTTAAAAGCCATGCTATATTTTTGTTTCCAATTATAGAATGAGAAAAATAAAAGCATCTGGAACTCATTACTGTCCCTTTATTCCACGCCATAACTTTAAGAAAGCAAAATAAGCACTCTCACAAATGCACAGGAAAAGAGAGGAAGCAATGACTCCAGAACTAAGCCCTCACACCCCAGACCCCACTCCCCTGTGCATCTCTGTGGCCATATTGCAAACACATGGAGCGTGGGGTTTATGACGGAAATCTTGACAGCTCGCCGACTCTTGCAAGGAAGGAGCTCAAGGGAGTCTGCCAGTCACCAGGCTGCTCGGGACGCGGGCTCCCTCTGTCTGGCCGTTCTAACGTACAACACTTGACCCCAGCCCAAGAACCAAGCCCAACAAGGTCAGGCCTTCTGAAACATCTGTGTGGATGGCAAGGATCCTGGTTCCAGGAATCCAAGGTTCCAGCGGATGATAGGAGAACTCAACTTACAAAAAAGCCAAAGTGGTCTCCCCTTTCATGCCACACAGAAGATTGACACATGACTCCTGGGGACCTTGGGACCCAAACTCCTGGGCATGGCACACAAGGCCCTTCCTTGTGTGGTCTGCTCCCTGTCGCTGCCCCGGAATCATTATCATCGTGCTCCCTGAGCACACTATCCTCTCCCAGATGATGATTCATTTCTCTAAACAAACCATGAACAGCCTTGCCCTTGCCCAAACAGCTCCCGGAGCTAAAGCCCTTCCTTGACCCATAGCCTCTGCCCACGCCTGGTAACACAGTTCAAATAGTGCCTTCATTCAAAATGCACTCAGAATAGTTATTGAACTCCATGGTCAGTGTGATGGTGGGGTTGGGGCTAAGAAATATAGTATCCCAAAACATGGCATCTTGGAAGTTAAGAAAACAACAGAAGCAGAAAGTTCATTCTCTGGCCTTTATCCACCTTTCTGTGTAAGAGCTGGCCATAAAGGAATTCCCTCACCTACCTCTTCTGAAAGTAGGTCACAAGACCCTATGTGACAGGTGTCCTGCCCTATACCCAGAGGAGAGGAATGCTACAGAGAGGCCAAGAAGAATTTGAACAAACTGGCCACACGAATTCCCTTCAATTTATTATTATTAGATCATAACTCTTTTGTCTGGTCATACTTCTACATAACTGTCCATTCTTCATGAAACATAAGCATAAAAATATAATTTTCCCTGAGTCTTTACTTATTCTTTTTTTCTTTTTTTTTGAGACAGAGTCTTGCTCTGTCCCCAGGCAGCAGGCTGGAGTGCAGTGGCGATCTCGGCTCACCGCAACCTCTGCCTTCCGGGTTCAAGCAATTCTCCTGCTTCAGCCTCCCACGTAGCTGGGATTACAGGCACACGCCACCACGTCCAGCTAATTTTTTTTGTATTTTTAGTAGAGACGGGGTTTCACCATGTTGGCCAGGATGGTCTCGATCTCTTGACCTCGTGATCTGCCCGCCTCGGCCTCCCAAAGTGCTGGGATTACAGATGTGAGCCACCGCGCCCAGCCTCATTTTTTTTTAAGCCTTTAGGAAACAAGGTTTCACTCTGTCACCCAGGCTGGAGGGCAGTGGTGTGTTCATAGCTCACTGCAGCCTTGACTCATGGACTCAAGCAATCCTCCTGCCTCAACCTCCCGAATAGCTGAGACTATAGGTGTGTGCTGTCTCACCCAGCTAATTAAAAAAAATTTTTTTTAGAGATGAGGTCTCGATGTGTTGCCCTGGCTGGTCTCAAACTCCTGGCCTCTAGTGATCTTCCCAGAGTGTTGGGATTATAGGCTTGAACCACCCCACCTGGCATAACTGTTCACTTCTGAAGGCTCTCATGTCATGGAAAAGCTTCGTTAAGTAAATTTGCTAGGCTTTTACCTTGTTAATTTGTCTTTTGTTATGAGGGTGTCAGCCAAGCACCCCCTTGATGGGTGAGGAAAAGATACTACCTTGTCTTGGCTGCAGTAGACACTAGAGCTACAGGAGAGGAAAAGACAGGGCCTTTGGCCTCAGAGAGCCTAGAGGGGAGCACTCGTTCAGTTTGGTTTATTTTTAGCCAGTGACTACCAGGTATCGGGCACTGCAGGGGTGTTTTGGTTTCCTATAGATGCTATAACAAACTTAATGGTTTAAAACCAAACAAACAAATTTATTAGCCTATCTTTCTGTAGTCCAGCATGAGTCCAGGCTAAAATCAAAGTGTCTGCAGGACTGCATAACTTCTTGGAGGCTCTAGGGGAGAACTGGTTTTCTTGCCTTTTCCAGCTTCCAGAGACCATACTGTCCTTGGCTCCTGGCCTCATCCTCCATCTTCAAAGCCAGTAACAGCAATAGGGGCCTTCACACGCCACATCACCCTCTCACTGCCTCCCTCTTCCACTTCTAAAAACCCTTGTCCAAACCCTTGTCTAAAAGCATTTTGTCCACCTAGATAATCCAGCATAATCTCCTTAAAGCCAGATGATTAGCAATTTTCATTCCATCTGCAATCTTAATTTCCCTTTGCCATGTAATGTAACACATTCCCATGATTAGAACATGGACTGGACATCTTGTGGGGATGCGTTATTCTGTTCACCATGGAGGACCCAATGATAAAGGGAATACCGTCATTCCCCTTAAGGAGACATTTTTGCAAAGCCTTCATTAAAAACACAAACAGGATTAAGAACTCCTTTTAGATTCCCATTACACCATTTGCACTTTACGAACACCTCTTTTATAACATTTAACATGCTTAAGCAGGGTATGTCAGAGCACAGGACATGTAATACTTGATATTTTGCATTTAGTCATTTTGCACTTTAATAATTACGCATTTATTTTAATGTGATTGAAGAGCATAACTAGCTTATCCAATCTGTGACATAATCTTTCCTTTTAAATTAAATTGATTTAATCTTTTAAAGAGTGAGATACATGAAATATGAATTGGTGGTACATATTGCATAGGCCAAGGCAAAAAAAAAAAAAAAAAAGGGAGAGTAGTACTTGAGATGACTGCAATATAGAAAAAACTCTCCTACAGTTAATGTTTACTGGAGAAATTCTGAGTTCCTTAAGGGTGGAGGTTTGTCCATCTGCTTATTATTGTATTAATTTCCATATTTCTGGAATCTGGCACCTATGACAGCAGAGGTGCTCAAATGTTTATTGACTGAATAAATAAAGTAGGATTATCTTATAGACTTCCATTTGCTTCAGCTTTATACCTTTTGAATTACTTTCATGTTATAGAAATGCAGCTGAAGTAACAGTTGAACAATCATCATCTGCTATTTTAGTTATTTTATTTTAGTGGGATTTTGCTATAACGTGTACTCTGATGGAAATAATATATCAGGGCACAAATATTAACAATTAAATGTGGTTGAGGCCCAGATTCTTGTTAGTGGAGTAACAAGTAAAAATTACACCAAAGTAAAGGAAGGTGGAAGCTGTTATATACACTAGACTTCCATTTTTCCCTCCTGGTGCCTGAATCTTGTTTGGAGGCTGTTTCCTGAATTACATGGTTCATCAGCTTATTCATGCATTCAGCTCTATGGTAGGTACACTGTGTGCTGAGAATAAGCAAGATTGGAGGACACAAAAATAATACCCAGTCACTGCCTTTGAGAAGCTTCCAGCAGGAGCAAGATTCGCACTTAAACCTATTATTGCCCCGTAATTTAAGAGGTATATCGGGAAAGACAATTCCTGGGCTTGGAAGCATTCAAGTTTAGTTTGCAGTTTTAGTTCAATTGAGTTAATTAATGCTACACCAAAGAAAGCAAAAACAGATAAACTCTCTGTGAAAGAATATAACAGAATCCAGAATTCTACAACATACACTTTGTAATATGCAGGGTACAATAAAAAACTATTCAACATATGAGCAGCCAAGGAAATATTACCCATTCTTGAGAGAAAAGACAATCAACAAAGATCAAAACCAGGTGGTGAAATTTGCAGACTTGGGTTTTAAAGTACCTTTGAGCCATATTCATTGACTTAAGGAAAATATGCTTGCAATGAGTGAAAAAATAGGAAATCTAAGCAGAGAAATATAATCTATAAAAAGACCCAAATATAAATTCTAGAACTGAAAAAAACAACATCTGAAATTGAAAATTTACTAGATGTGCTTGAGAGCAAAATGGGAATGATACAGGAAAGAGTCAGTAAACTTGAAGATAGATCCATAGAAATTATTTAATTTCTAAAAAAAAAAAAAAAGGGAGAGAAAAAAGGGAGAGAAAAATAATAGTCTCAGAAACCAGTTTAAAAATTTTAACATATATGCATTTGGAGCCTCAAAAGGAGATAAGAGAGATTGGGCCAGAAAAAAATTGTAATAAATAATGGATGAAATTTTCCCAAATTTTGTGAAAAACATAAATTTACTAATTGAAGAAACTCAGAAAACCCCAAGAAAGGTAAATGTGATTAAATGTGAAGAAAACCATGCCTAGGGACATCATAGCTAAGTGCTGAAAATAAAAGGGAAAAACCTTAAAAGAGGCCAAAGAAAGATGACATAATACATTCAGGAGACAAAGATTTGAATGATTTTTGACTTCTTATTAAAAACTCTAGAGGCTAGAAGACAGAAGACAGTGGAATAACATCTTTAAAATGCTGAAAGAAAATTCACCTGCCAACCATTCAGTGAAACTTCTTCAAAAACAAAGGTGAAATAAAGCTATTTTTAGATAAAAAGAAAACAGAATGTGCTAACAGAATGACACTACCAGAAATAAAAGAAAAATTATAAGTTGAGGAGAAATAAGAAAAGCTGAAAAATCAGATCCTTAAGACGGAATAAAGAGTGTCAGCAATGACAAATATCTGTCTAAATATTATCAACCCATAACTGGGAACTACATCCCTCCTTCCCTATGTGAGTTCCATTTAAAGTTGAACACGAGAGGGAAGTCCATGATATTTCTGGCATGGAAAGGAAGCAGTAACCATCACTCCCTGAAGGCTTAGAGTCAGATGTAGAAGAAGAAACAACTTGGTCTTGGTTTACAGATGGTTCTACACAATATACTGGTACCAAAAAAGGACAGCTGCAACACTCATTGCCACTGAAGGACAGGGGTAAATAGAAATTCTCTCAGTTGGCAAGAATTCAAGCAATGTACCTGTTGTTTATTTTGCCTGGAAGGAGAAGTGGCCAGACATACTTATGGAGATACTTATGCATACTGGCTTATGGGCAATGGCGAATGCTTAGTCCAGATGGTCAGGGACTTGAAATATAATTGGGAAATTAGTGACAAGAAGATCTGGGGAACAGATATGTGGATAGGCTCCTCTGAATGGTCACAGAGGACAAAGATATTTGTGTGCCACATGAATGCTTGCAAAAGAGCATACTTACCTGGGAAGATCTTAATAGACAAGATGCCCCGTTCTGTAGACATCAGTCTCTTTGCCACTTTTCTCTGTCTTTGTCCAATGGACTAATGAACAAAGTGAACTTGGTAGCAGGGTTAGAGACTATACATGGGCTCAACAGCATGGGCTTTTGCTTATCAAGTCTGATCCACCTACAGCCACTGCTGGGTGCCCAACTAGAACTTCAGAGATCAGCAGTGAGCTCCTGATAAGTCATCATTTGCAAGGGAATCAGCCAGGCACATGGTAGCCTATTTTTTACATTCTATCACTTCCATATGGCAGAGATAGCACTTTGGTCCCACCAAAATAGACACTTATTCTGTATACAGATTTATCTTTCTTGCCTGCGAACTTTCTGCTAAAACCATCTCTAGGCTCACAGAGTGCTTTATTCAGTGCCATGGTACTCCACGTAGCATTGCTGCTGATGGGAGGGCTCATGATAGCATATGAAGTGTCACAGTAGACTCATACTCATTGAATGCCCAAGTCTAACAATCATCCTAAAGCAGCTGGCCTGGAAGAATGATGGCACAGCCTTCTGAAGATTCAGTTGTAGTGTCAGCTGGGTGGCAATATTTATGGGCCTCTAGGATGTGATACTTGCCCTAACTTCATATAGGGTGATGCTTCTCTCAAAGCCCAGATTAAAATGTCTGGGAATCAAGGGGTGGAAAAGGGAATCATTTCTCTTGCCCTTCCCTTAATAATTCACAAGCAAAGTTTTTGCTTTTTGTCCCCATGATTTCGGGTTCTGCTTGTCTAGAGGTCTTTGATTCTGACAGAGGACACAACAGTGATTCTATTAAACTGGAAGCTGAGCCTGTCACCTGGCTCCTTTGTGTTTCTCATGCCATGAACCAACTGAAGGAGAAAGAGGTTATTGCACTGACGGGGGTGCTCAATCCTGACTCTCAAGTGGAAACTGAAAGCCGACCTCACATGAAGGCAGATGAGTGTGTGTCTGAACCATAGCAGATCCTCTTGGACACCTCTTAGCACTCCCATGTCCTGTGATAAAGGTTAGCAGGAAACTACAACAAGCCAGTTCAGACGGGACTGCCAGTGGCACAGAGCTTTCAGGAATGATGAAAAACATGAAAAGCTTGCTAAGAACAAAGAGAATATGGACTGGGTAGGGGAAGAAGTGAGTGGTAAGTGTCAGCCATGACCATGTGGCCAGTTGAGGAAAACAAAGACTGTCATCATGATTAGTAACTTCAAAAAGGGACTCAGCTAGAAGAGAAATGAGCATCACACAAAAAAAGGTAAGAGGAAACTTGGTGTATCCTCTTTTGGGGAGGGGATGACAGGTTTTGGTGTTCAAGGATAGCTGTACATCATGCTAGGTGGAGGCATTATTTTTCTGTTGTTCTTATTTGGAGGTAATGGTTCAAAAAGGTGTGTGTGAATACCAAGTTGACATAGAGTCCAGGGGTGTCCAATCTTTTAGCTTCTCTATTGTCTTGGGCCACACATATAATACATTAACACTAATGATATCTGATGAGCTTTAAAAAAATTGCAGGCTGGGCATGGTGGTTCACACCTGTAATCCCTGCACTTTGCAAGGCCAAAGTGGTTGGATCATGAGGTCAGGAGTTCGAGACCAGTCTGGCCAACGTAGTGAAATCCCACCTCAACTAAAAATTAGCCGGCTGTGGTGCGGGTGCCTGTAATCCCAGCTGCTCAGGAGGCTGAGGCAGGAGAATCACTTGAACCCGGGAGGCAGAGGTTGCAATGAGCTGAGATTGCGCCACTGCACTCCAGCTTGGGAGACAGAGCAAGACTCCATCTCAAAGTAAATAAATAAATAAGTAAAAATTGCAGAAAAAAATCTCATGATATTTTAAGAACATATACAAATTTGTGTTGGGTCACATTCAAAGCGGTCCTGGGCTACATGCAGGCCTCAGGCCACAGGTTGGGCAAGCTTAGTGTAAACTGTTAGATTGACAACTTGGTTGAGTTCGAAATTTCACTCCCAGAATCCTCTTCTCTGTATGGTTCTGGGTTAAAATCGGCCAAATGGGGAACTAGAAAAAATCTGGGAGGCAGAAGTAAAGCAACATCATATTTGCAGGACATCATGGTCATATGCAGAAACAGTGACACGAAGGTGCCAGGGATCCCAGCTTGGCTTTGCTCCCCCCTGCTCCACGCCCAGCACATCCTCCTGACTATAGATCCACTGACCAACAGCAGCCGTGGGGCCACCAGCAGACTCTTGGTGGCAGACCCACAGAGTGGTGGTTGTGTTCAGGCAGCGGTCTCCCATCAACATGTCTCCACTGCATGATCCTACTTGGTGGCTGGATGTACTGTCTATCAGATTTCTCCTGAAAGCTCCAACTTATCCACTTAACACCAGTGCTTCAGGAAGACTGGTTCATCACTTCATTTCTAGCCCTCTAGCTCTCCTTAACTACCTTCACCTCCGCAATCCTTCTCATCGTTACATAAGGTCTAATTCCTGAACTGAATGTCTTATTAGGTTGGTGCAAAAGTATTTGTAGTTTTTGTCATTACTTTCTTTTTTTTTTTTTCTTTTTTTTTTTGAGACAGAGTCTTGATCTGTCACCCAGTGGTGTGATCTCAGCTCACTGCAACCTCTGCCTCCTGGGTTCAAGAGATTCTGCTGCCTCAGTCTCCCGAGCAGCTGAGACTACAGGCGTGCGCCACCACACCCAGCTAATTTTTGTATTTTTAGTAGAGACAGGATTTCTCCATGTTGGTCAGGTTGGTCTTGAACTTCTGACCTCAGGTGATCTGCCTGCCTCAACCTCCTAAAGTGCTGGGATTACAGGTGTGAGCCACCGCCTGCCAGCCAGTTGCATTCTTTTGAGTTTCTGATTAGCCGCTCCAAAAGAGGCAGTCAGATATGCATTTACCTAAGCCAAGGGGTGATTTTGATTAAAATGGGAGGCAGGTTTGCCCTCAGCAGTTCCCTGCTTGACTTTTCCCTTTAGCTTAGTGATTTTGGGACCCCAAGATTTATTTTTCTTTCACAAGTACATTCATTATAATTAATGCATCAATATTGATACATTATTATTAAAGTTCATACTTTAGTTAGATTTCCTTGGTTTTTATCTAATATCCTCTCTTCTTCAAGAATCCCATCCAGGATACAAATTACATTTCATTGTTGCGTCTCCTTAGTCTCTTTGTTTTTGTTGACATTGACAGTTCTGAAGAGCGCTGGTTAGTATTTTATAAAATGTCCCTCAGTTGAGATTTGACTAATGTTTTTCTCAAATCAGACTAGGGTTATGGGTTTTGGGGGAGACTGTTTACTTAGGCAACACAGGGCTGTACTAGGAAGTTTGTTTGTTTGTTTGTTTTGCTTGTCTGTTTTTTGTTTTTTAGCTGTTTTTTGTTTTTTAGATGGAGTCTCACTCTGTCACCCAGGCTAAAGTGCAGTGGCTTGATCTCAGCTCACTGCAACCTCCACCTCCCGGGTTCAAGAGATTCTCCTGTCTCAGCCTCCCAAGTAGCTGGGATTGCAGGTACCCACCAGCACACCCAGCTAAGGTTTGTATTTTTAGTAGAGATGGGATTTTGCCTTGTTGTCCGGGCTGGTCTTGAAATGCCTGACCTCAGGTGATTTGTCCACCTCGGCCTCCCAAAGTGTTGGGATTACAGGCATGAGCTACCACACCCAGCCGGAAGTTTTTGATGAACATTTTTTGAGTAAACGAATATTTACCTGTAAGAAAATGGATTCAGAAAGTTTAAGAAATATGTCAAAAGACACCTTGCTCATTAGAGGCAAAACTAGGATCAGAACCCAGGACTCTGACTCAGAAACTCTCTACTTTCCAGTGGATTATATTAACCTCACAATAATTTTAGCAACAGCTTCCAGACACTGTCCTAGTTAACATAATATACATTGTTTCTAATTCTCTCAACAACATTTCAAGGAATACATTATTATCCTATTTTCATGAAGCTCAGGGTTCTCCAGGGCATCTCCTGCAAGGCTACACAGAAAAAAAGTGGCCTGGGGTTTGAACCAACTGTGGCTGCCTCTAGAGTTTCTGCCCATACCATTACCATTGCAGTGAGCTCTCAAAGATGACCAAGTGATTCCTCCCCCATCGAGACTCTCCAAAGCCTCTCCGACACTGCCAATGACACTTTGCCACCCTCACCTCCCCCTTTCCTAACTATACCCCTACTCCAGGTATGGTAAGCCCCTGGCCACTACGCTAATGGGCACACTGCTTCATGGATCTTTGTAAATGCTGTTGTCATTCTTAGAACACCCTTCCTCTCTCATCTCTTATCCCTCTGTGGGAGACAGGGGATCTTATTTATATTTCACCCATCAGTTTCAACTCCTGATTCTATGAAACAAACCTCTGATCCAAACAAGTGGACTTCATCCTCCCAACTCTGTACACCTTAGTTCATGATACATGCCACTATCATTGTACTGATCATACCATAGTGACATTGTTCTTGGAGAGCTCTCACTCTCTAATCAGACATGGAACTTCTCTGGGAAAGGATATTTTCCTATTCACCTTTATATCTACCATATCTAGTAGAGTGCCTAGCACATCACCAGTGTTCAATAAATGAGTGAATGAATGAACAAGTAAATGAACAAATATGGAAGAGTATATAACAATCTTCCACGCAGGAACATAAAGCTCCCGAATATGAACTGAATACTGCCTCCACTCTCCCTTCTCCTCCAAAGCCAGGGGCACATGGCCAATCTCTCCAGGAGTTTTCCATCTTGCTATTAAATGCATCTTGTTGGAACCATGAACGAATAACATCAAGGACCTTAGAGTGAAGAATTGGCTTAATCTCAGTATCTAAGCGAGTTAATGAGCCAGAAATCCAGCGGAGCCTCTTCTGTCATTTTGCAAAGAAAATACAGGAAAAGTCCCATCACAAACTACCTTAAAGGCCAAATATCTATTCCATAAAGACATTCTCATCAGCTATGTATAGAAGAATCAGATGCATGGTTTAATCACCTCCCCCTTTCCCTTTTGCTGTCCCTGAGTAATTCAAAGCGGAGTGGAAACCTGGCAGTTAACCAATTAGCTTGGTTGGAATAAACAGCCAAATTAGATAATTAATGATCATGTTTGCCAAATTTCCACTTCATATTTTGCTGGGTAGATACATCCCTGAGGCTACAGATACATTCACAAGCAAATTGCCCAATTTTCCTGCTGAATCCTCCTGTATCGTGAATCTCACATCTTCCATTACCCCTTCTGGTTCTTTTCCATCACTTTAGAAAACAATCAGAGAAAGAGTCATGCTCACAACTCTGGGAAACTAACCCTCACACCTAGTGCTTAGGAGTCTGGTGGCCCCAAGTTTGGCAGGTCAACCCAGGACAAGGTTATGACCTTGCATTTCCTTTCTACATCAGCATCCACAATGTGACTGTTCTGCCTTTCCTCTGACACAGGAGCCAAGAACAGTGGGAAATCCCCTCCTACAGGTCACATACTAGATGTGACTGGAGGAACTGATGCCCTTCCTCTCAGATTGTTTCATCTCAGCATTTGCATGACTAGAGAAGCTACATCTATTGCTTCCCCAAGGTTCTTGTTGGCCACTATTGCATTGATGGAAAGTTAAGTAGCAGGACATTTCTAGATGAAAAAAAAAAAAAAATTTCTGGATTAAAATCTAGAGGTCTAAAGGAGGCAGTTTTTTGTAATTGAAGTAACATAGTGGTTGTCTTCATTTGTTTGTGTTGCTATAAAGGGATACCTGAGGCTGGGTGGAAAGACGTGTGCAAGAAACATGGGGTAGGCATTTGTTTCTGGTGAGGCCTCAGGAAGCTTCCACTCATGGTGGAAGATGAACAGTAATTACATGATGAGAGAAGAGGCAAGAAAGAGTGGGAGGGAGCCAGGCTCTTTTCAACAACCAGTACTTGTGAGAACTAAGAGTAAGAACTCATTCATTACCATGTGAGGACGGCACCAAGCCATTCCTGAGGGATCCACCCCCTGAAACAAACATCTCCCACTAGGCCCCACATCTAACATTGGGGTCAGATTTTAACATGAGATTTGGTGAGGTCAAACAAACCATAGCCAAACCGTAGCAATGGTCAACAAGGTAGGGAATATAAAGCATTCTGCACAGATTTTAATCAGGTGCTGGGAAGCTGGGAGATGGAGGACAGAGAGAATTGCCGAGCTAGTATCAGCATAACCGGTGCACCCTGTAGCTATATTCAATTACTGGCGTTAGAATACTCAGGAATTCCCAAACCTTTCAAGAAGCACACTTTTTTTTTCATTATTTACAGAATACTGTATTAGTTTCTGTAATCAAACCCATGTAGATAAGACCATGGGTACTATCTACCTATGTAGATAATACAGCGTGTTACCCTGTACAAATGGAAAAAAATTAAGTTTAACGTTTCTAGACCAATATGGCTATTAATTTCTGTACAATGCCAACTCAACACAGTAAACTGGGACACTTTTTCCAAAGGTGATAGAACAGCTAAAGATTCCAAAGATTCAAATTATATGTATATGTGTGTGTGTGTGTGTGTGTGTGTGCGTATGCCTATATACATATATATTTATGCAAAAAGACCAATAATAGCAGTATGCTATGCATCAATAGCAGCAACAGCTTTTCCAGGTTCTGCAGTCATCTGAACAAAATTATAGAGACATCCAGCATATTCCATTAAAAAACAAGGGGGTGGAGGAGGTGAAAAACACAACCCTAGAAAATTGAAAAGTTCTGTTACTGTTGTGATACCTGGTACCACTTTTTAAAATTAGCTTCTGAATCATCATCTGGAAAGAAAACATTCTAGAATAACATCATTAAAAACAGCTCTGATAAAACATGGTCACTACAACTTATCATAAACCATGTACAAGATATTTTACATTCACAGAGGTATGATATAGTACTATCCTACATCTATAATACTAGAGGATACAATTACAAGGGCATTATATGAGACTTGATTCTACTTTTTCCAGCAGAGGGCCCAAAGAATGGCATGACGCAGCTCTGTAAAGAAATGCTCCTTCTTAGGATTTCCTTTAATTAGTGGCAGAGTTCTAGGTACTCATTGTTCTTCATGAACACCAGCTACAAACTGGTTTTTAA